>NW_020664463.1:15352985-15385830 GCF_002925995.2 Terrapene triunguis | reverse complement strand
AGGAGGTGAGTAGGTGGGCAGTGGCAGGGGGTGAGTAGGCAGGGTGGGTGGGGGGCTGAGGAGGTGGGCGGGCAGTGGCAGGGGGGCAGGTGATCCGGCGGCTGAGGCGGCGAGCGGGCGGGTAGTGTCGGGGGGGCAGGTGAGCCGGGGGGCGGAGGCTGAGGAGGCGAGCGGGCAGGGAGTGGTGGGGGTGCAGGTGAGCCGGCGGCGGGGGAGTGGGACTGAGGAGGCGAGCGGTGAGTTGGTGGCTGATCTGGTCTACTGATCTGGTTTGGCTCCCATCCCCTCTCCAAGGGTTGCAGCTGTCTGGAGGTGCCTGCCTTCCACACCTTCCTCATTCACACCTCATTCATTCAACAGGGCAATTGATCACAAAGTGGGGGGAAGATCTTATTCTACTTCTAGCAAAAAGACATTTTTCTTTTACCTTAATTACACTACCTTAGGAGCCCGCTATAACATATTACAAAGGTTCAATACCGCTGTTTTGGTGGGGCGGCGCTGGAGAAGGAGGGTTTGTTTCCACGGGAGGGGCAGCGCTGGGGTGGGGTTGTGTTTCGGGGGCGCTGGGGTTCGGTGGGGCCGGGGGGGTTTCTGCCCTCAGCTGTTTTCTTTGGAGTAATATGGCCCTTGCCGCTTTATGAGTTGTGCAGGCCTGACCTAGAGACACTTGCAATCCAGCCCTTTCTGCGCTATCCAAATAGCCAGAACAACATTTGTGATATTTCCCACCACTCCTGTGGGTGAGGCATAGCAGGGCCATTATAGGAGATGGTGCTAGGTCAAGTGGGAATGCACTTCTTCAGCATCAATGCTGCCACTCACACTCTTTAGTGCAGGGGTGGGCAAACTTTTTGGCCTGAGGGCCACATCGGGGAATAAAAATTGTATGGTGGGCCATGAATGCTCACAAAATTGGAGTTGGGGTGTGGGCTCTGGGGTGGGGCTGGAGATGAATTTAGGGTGCAGGAGGGTGCTCTGGGCTGGGACCAAGGGGTTTGGAGGGCAGGGAGTTGGGGTGCAGGTTCTGGGGTGGGGCTGGGGATGAGGAGTTTGGGGTGTAGGAGGGTGCTCCAGGCTGGGATCGAGAGGTTTGGAGAGCAGGAGTGGGTTGGGGCATGGGGAGAGGCTCAGGGGTGCAGGCACTCCGAGCGGTGCTTACCTCAAGTGGCTCCCAGAAGCAGTGGCATGTCCCTTTTCTGGCTCTTACGTGGCGGCATGGCCAGGTGGCTCTGCACTCTGCCCCATCCGCAGGCTCCCATTGGAGCACGTAGGAGCCAAAGCGGGGCCATGCCATGGCTGGTGCGGGCCCCCCCCCAGCACCCTGGCCGGAACAGGGCCGAGCCGCATAGTTTGCCCACCCTCTGCTTTAGGGGCATTAAACACTACAGAAAATGAGACTATTCATGGGTGACTGTCCACAGCTGAGTAGTGCAATTCCTTCAGTTCTGGCTGCAGCTTGTGCCCACTGTGAGAAAGTCAGAAGATGTGGAAGAAAGCTGCACTTTTGGTCTCCCCCACTCGAGCTTTGGTTGATTAGTATTTAATATTTTTATTACAGTAACCCCAGTCAGGCTAAGGTTCCCCTTCCCCCCATTGTGCTTTTGATGTAATTGCAATGTATAGCACATCACATACACAAAGCAGCTTTAATGCTCACAGCTGGATTGATGCAGGTGCGGGAAGTTGTGTGTCTCACACTCACTCTGAATTAGCTGTGAACTTTTAACACTTGTTCCAGATCATGAGCCTTTCTATGAAACTAGGTCTAGCCAGTACATCCCCTTTTCAGACAATGGTGTCTATTGAGTGTCTTCCCCCCCACTAACTCATTAGCATTCTCTTTTTTTATCCTGCTGCTTTGCCAACCACTGAAACATGAGGAGAGCTCTCCGCCCACAAAGGAGGAGATGGGTGGGTAGGAGAGGTGTGATCACATGATGTTATGCAGATACCAAATTTTGGAGCACAGGGCCCCAGATTGCATAGATAGCACCTCAGGAGCCTAATTGCATGTTTTTCAGAGATACTTAGTGCCCATTGCTCTCAGAACTGGGCACGCTTAGGCCCTCTGAAAATTATAGTGGTACATAATGGAGAGGTGAAATGCTTGCTCTCAGGTGACAGTTCTGAGGTACCTCTTCAGCACCTCCTATTGACCACAGGCTGGTGCAGCAGTCACCAGAGCCACTGAGCAGGGACCAGCACCTGCATGCAGATTGCACAGCAGTGCAGTAGAAAATCCAGCACAGAGGGTAAGTTGGCAAACTCAGTCTACTTTCTCTGTGTGTCACCTGCCCAGCAAGCAAGGGCAAGCAGAGCTAGGAGATGTCAGCTTCAGGGACTGGAGATAATGGTAGGTTTCATTTGCTGAGGGTGGTTCAGTCCACATAGCCTCTTAGAGGGGATACCTGGGTTAGCCTGGGGTGATCACAAGAGCTCAAGTTATTACTCTGTAGGGCTTGGGAAGCCATTTGATGATGTAGCCCCCCGAGGGAGATCTACAGGCTATGTTTGTTAAACAAAAATCATCTTGGCAACAGCTGTGCTCATTTCTAAACCTGGCTTTTGCAACTTGAACACCTCAGAGCTCAGCCCCATTTTAAAGCTGGACTTGTTGCTATAACAAGTAGCATAATCCTGCTCTAGTTCAACCCACACCAGCAACCATCCCACAAGGGACAGTTGGATGCAACAAAAATCCCTCAGTGATAAGATCCAGAAAGGTTCCCCCTCTATAAAGACTGGAATACAGGTCCTTGGGTAGGGTTAGAGGTGGTGGTGAAGAACAGGGTGACTGTCAGCTGCCTCACTGCAGAAAACACAAGTACATTTATTGCACTCTTTTATTCATCATGGATAACTAGTGTTTGGCCCAGCAATGAGATTTTGCAATGAATGCAATTACCTGCCATTACAAGAGTGGTGGACAAGTGTGCACGCTCCCCTACAGCACACCAAGGCCATCAGCTCAGGCCAAGGGTTCTGACTGAGCGCTGCTGTAGAAGTAGGTTGCACTTGAAGAGTAACTGTGATGTATGAAAAATGAAAGAATGTTTAAATAAGAAACAGCTCACTTGACTGAGGTTCTGCATTGATCCCTCCTGCTACTGGAGGAAAAATCCCTCTCAGCGCAGTCCACTCACACTGAGCAAAATAAAAAGCAGCTGCTAATTTTCACTGTTACATTCAAGCCAACGTCCATCTCGGTGAGCAATTAACTCACTAGCAGCACCACAACAGAAGAGGGCTGTGGATCCAGTACTGCTACTCCATTTGCAGCATGTTAAAACCAGCACTGTCTGGACCCTGAACGGTGCACTGTGATTCAAGCTAGGGAAAATAAATACAGCTTCCCCCAGTCAGAATCCACCTTATTTCATAACAAACTGGTCTTTAATTGGCTGAAACACACTAGGCCAACTACAGCTCTAGCATAACCTCACTGATGGCAATGGAGTTGTGCATGCTTGCTTGAGTGTGGAATTTAACCCCATCAGCTCATTGCCTGAATCAAGCTCATAATAGGACAGCAACTACCTCACTTTGCACCACCAACATCCCCCAGACCACATGGGAGTAACAGAGGCCACCTCTCGCAGTCCGAAACAGCAGAGTTTTTATAGTCCAACATGGGGGGACCTGATCTCCAACTGGTGTATATGGGAAAATATGGCCCATTCATGGCAGCTGAAGAGCTAGCCCTGTAACAGGCTCAGTGATTCTTGTTTTGAAACTGTCATGGCTCTTCCTTGACATTTATGATTCAAGCTGTGCCTCAGCATTTGCAGCATGTAGCAACAGGGGTGACGTATGCCGCAACATGATGGGCATAATCTAATCTCTTCTGTATAAAACACCTTTGAATGTGTGGGGTGGGGGTGGCGGTGGAGGGGTGTGTAAAATGGAAGCTAGAAGGAAAGAGGGAAATGTGGGTGGATAGTTGTCAAGCATACACCATATATTAGGTGATCTATGTCTATGGCCTAACTCATCAGACGTGACTAATGAGTTGGAGTGCCCACTCTGAGATGCCACAAAGGCAGGGGTGGGGGGACTGATTGTGAGAAAATGGCAAAACCCTCTGACAGGTCCCTTTAAGCTGTGTCAAATTAAGCACTCAGTCACTTTGAGGCCATGTGTAGCCGAGGCTAGAGCCAGAGTTTGTTACACACCACCTCTTCAAGCTTAATTTAAATAATTTATTAGAAAGATACTTGATCCCTGCTGATTCCTAGTTATCGCTGAAAGACTGGCATATTTTAAATGGAGAATTTAAACTCTTCCTGTGCCTTTAATTCAGATTAATTGGATGTGTAGAAGTTAGCATGTTCTTTCCTCCACTCAACATTTACAGCATCTCTTGTGAATACATTGAATGGAGAATGAGGAGATATAATGCAAGGACATCTCAGAAAAAAGGTAGAGTCTTTTAATGAAGTGTAACCATTTGCCCATGGAGAGTTATGCATGGAACTCCAGGATTTTGCAACTTCTGCCAGTGTTCCAAATTCCTTCTCTTTCCAGTTAAAAAAATATCGGCCACGTGGGCTACAACTCAAGGAACAGTATTGGGAATGGTTTCACTGGCAGTTGTAGTCTAAATGACACACCAATGTAATTTATTCTCTCCAATACAATGGTTGGAGGCAGAAGGCATAAGTGTATTGCTCATTCTCAATGGTCAAAGTTCCAATTCTGGTTACTGAATGTTTCATCAGAAGTTTTTCTAATCTACCTTTTAACGGGAAGCATCTCTCTTTCTCCAGGCTAATTTTCCTTACTATTCAAAAGACAAGTTAAATTCTGTGAATTATGTAGCCTTCCCAATACTAGTATTTTCTGGACTACTAGCCAAATTAATGCTTAAGAGGACAATATGGCTCCAGATAAATAAAAATATAGTAGAGCTAGGCCAAATTAAAAATACCTGTGCAAAGGGGTCAGTGGTTGGTCTATGTAGAGAAGAAGACAATGAAAGTAAAGAGTTAAGAGTCTGACAAGAGTAGCCTTCCTCATCTCCTAGTCCTCCCCCTCTCCCTAAACAACCCTAAACCCTTCTACTGAAATCAATCGGATCGTTCATTCATGGGATCCACCTGGATAGGGAGATGGAGAGAGAGTTGACAGCCCTGTATACTGCATGAGCAGGAGCCAATATGATTTTAAGTGGTGAGATGATGGCATTAAGGGCCAGCTTCTGAAAAGCACTTGCGGCACTTAACATGCTGAGCTCTGTGGGAAAATCTGGCCCCATCAGTGGGTTCAGAGCACATGAAAATCTGGCCTTGCAGCTGTAGCTCAGTTACACTCAGGTGTTTCTTGGCGTGGATTACACACTGTGGTATTTGAAGATACATCCATTAAAATGTTTAAAAAGGCATCTGAAGTCATGTTAGCCATAAGCCACAAGGTGGCACTCTATGGCCAGTGAGGTGTTTGCTCACTGAGAAAAGTAGCTAGTCTTGTTCTCCTACACATTGATTAACATTTCCACCTTAACAGAAGGCTTCGAGAAGAGTGATCAAACTTCCTTCCCTTGGGGACCTTCAAGTCACAGCATTCTCCTCTTCTACCCTCCCCTTTCAAAAATCACTCTGGCATTGGATTGTTGTAAAGCTACAGCATACCCTGGCGAGTGAATCTGCTCAAGTTTATTCTACTTCTTCCTCGTCCAATAATCCCAAGGCATTTTCCTGCAAGAGAAGAAAAGAGAAGGACTTGGTAAAATAGGAGGTGTGACCATAACCCCTTTTCAAATGCTGTCAGTGGATGCATCACAACAATGGATTCCTCCACTACTGACCTGTGAGGCCATCAACCACACATCCCCACATGCCAGCAATCTGAATTGATGTAGAGTAGTGGTGTGCAACCCGCAGCGCCCATTGGCCGGGACCGGTGAACCGTGGCTCCTGGGAGATGCAGGCGGCCATGCCTGCGGACAGTCAATGTAAACAAACTGTCTCCCGGCCTGCCAGCTGATTACCCTGACAGGCCACGTATGGGCCACAGGTTGCCCACCACTGATGTAGAGTCTAGAGCTGCAATATATTTATACAGTGTCACAGCTGACCACACTGCTTTGCAGAACACAGAATGCCAAGGTCCTTTGCCTGAGGAGTTTGCAATCAAAATCAGACAAATAAGATGTGTGGATCAGCAGCTTGGGGGTGCACAGAGGCATTGCTGGGGAAGGAATCGGTATAGGAGAACTTTTCAAAGGCGGGCTCTAAGGAGGCAGCTGAAAGAGGAGAGATGCTGTTGGGGGCACAGAAGTGGGAATGCATTCCTTAAGGGATAGCATGGAAGAGGGCATAAACTTGAGACCTAAAATAGACTAAGGAAGCTTTCAGGACAGAAGATGTAAAGAACTGGGACTCTGCCTGGTCAAAGGAGGCCATGCTAGTGGGTCACATTACAGGGTTAAAGGACTGTGTCCCAGATCCTCAAAGGTATATAGGCTCCTAACTTCCACAGATTTCAATGGGGATCTGGGCCTTTATGTACAAAGACTGAGATGTCTGGTGTCAGGGGATCACAAGTAAGAGTCTGTTATGCCATGTAATATAGTTCCTGACCACTCTCATCCTCTAAAAGATATTTAAGCAGTACAATTTTCTAACATCTGTTTTCTATCCAAAAGGATGTTCATTGCATATATGTGTGCTAGCCTATCATTCTAAGGAAACAAATCTCATACCCATCCACCATGGTTCTGAATCCAAGGGCTAAAATGTTCTTTGAGGTACTTTATTCCAAACCCCAGGACCATGTTCATAGGATGGTTGTCCACGGCTGTAAGTCTGGTCGTAACTTCCATCACAAAGGCAGCTTTAGTGCACTGTATTTTGCCTTCTGTCTCCTTGGTAGAATCTCCTGGGACTTCCTCCAGGTACTGATCAGTGAGTTTCTTGAAGAAGGCATAGGAGAGCATCTTTGTGACACAGCGATAGAAAGTTTTGTCCTTTTTTATCTGAAAGAGGAGGATAACTATTAATCATTAAAGCCATTGTCATAAATACAGAGTTTTTCTGAGGGGGAATCTAGTGCTTGGAAAAGTGAAATCCACCCTCGCGTCTCCATGGAGTCTGCATTCAACATATTCGTTATTAGACCACACACGAGAGCACCTTTTTCTAGAAGTCTGCATTTTCAGGCTTAGAGCCTGGTCCTGCAAACTTACCTATGAGAGTTATCAAACTTACACATAGGAGTTACTTTACTCACATAGTCCCATTGACTTCAGTGAGGATTACTTGCATGAGTAAAGTGTGTGCTGGATTGTACTCTCAGTGAGGTGTCTGACTGTGTATGTGAAACCTATTGGTTCAGCATCTAACATGTCCTCCCTCTAGTGGTTGGTCTATGTAGAGGCCAAGAATCTACCACCACTACCAGCTCCAGGAGTTAGTGGTAGAGATCTATGCTTTCAGTGCTGAAAATCCCAGCCTCAGCTCCAACTAATGAATTCATGCAGGGGGCAATTTATACAAGCTCAGGCTAGAATTTCCATACATTAACTCTTAATTTAAAAGATTTCCCCTCCACTCCTATAAAGTTACACAGAGAGAGTTAACCTCCCCGGGCATGGCCAGATTTAGGGACAGGCAACCCAGGAGACCACTTGGGGTGCCTGGCTTGGGGGGCGCCAGGCTCCAGGTGCTGTTTTTGTTGTTAGCGACAAAAGGGAAAATAGAATGTTTGAAGTAAAATGTTTCAGGTTTTGATGTTAGTACATTTCGTTATTCTTAAAATTAAAAAGTTTCTATAAGCTTAGAGGAAACAAATTTTTTTCTTTGCTTTTATACAGAATGAATAGATACAGATTTACAGATCTAGCGTGAAAATGTATCATTTTATATGATGGGGATAAATCATGCATGCAAGTCGTGCACCAAAGTCATGAAATGGGGTACAAATGCAATTAAAAAATAAGGCATTCAAAAGTTTAACAATTGGAAGGAAGGGGGCACTGAAGATGCTCCTCACCTGGGGCACCTTTTGGTCTAGGGCTGTCCCTGTCCCTGAGAACTACTCATGTGCCAAGCTTAATGCTGAAAGGGGAGATTTTCAAAAGCACAAAAGGCAGTTAGATGTCCAACTCCCACTGAAATTCAATAGGAACCAGGCAACTACTTTCTTTTGTGCCTGTGAAAATCTTAAAGCCCAAACTTTAAGATGTGAGGCCTCGCACACAAAAGCCTCAGTCCAAATCATGGAAGTTTTTCATGAAATCATGAAACGGTTTTGCAACCTTAATCATCTCATTATACATTTGCCAGTAGTGAATGCAACATACACATAGGTGAATGCCCATTAAAAATATATGTGTATATATTACCGTTTCTTCCAGTTTATCCCCTGATTGTCTTAACAATGCAACTATCGTTTCTATTATCCTCTCTTCTTCATCTGGAGTGGGGGGGAAAAAACAATTACTTTCTCCTAGCAGGATCCAGGTAGCAGACTTAAAGGAACTAGCTCATTGTCCACACCACATAGAGAATGATCCGCTTTGTAAGAAAACAACTCCCATTTTGTGGCTTGAACCAGGTAAAATTATACGACAGACCTGTATGTAGGTTTTAGGCAGAGGTTTATAGCATAGTCTGGAATAGGAGATGTTCTTTGTCCGTTACGAGTTCCAGCCATTTATTATGCCGTATAAAGTTTTGCTCCAGTCAGGGAATGAGGCTGGGGTTTAATCCCTCAGTTATTCTTGCTTTCTTTAAAGAGCATCTGATATTGGAGGCAAGAGCCTGAAGTGGCTAGTGGGAGTACAAGGCTCCACCCCCCAAGTCAGGAGCAACAGCTGCTAGTGGCAGCTCTGGCAAGCTATGGAGAGTCCGCTTGCCAAACAAGCAGAGCAAGGAACATGCTACCATGGCTGGCAGCCCTCCTCTGAATGAAAAGAGAGCTCTGAAAACCTCCCACCAAAAGAGAAAGAAAACCCAACTGAGACTGTGAAAAACAAATGATCCAGATATATAGTGTAGCCAGTGGATCATGCAGTCAGTGCAATCATCTTGCTGAAGGAGACAGCAACCCTCAAAGGCAGCGTGGTCCAGTGAATAAGGCACTGGGCTTGGCAGCAGAAGACTACGGATTTATTCCTGGCTCTGCCTTCAGCAAGTCATTTCATCTACCTGTGCCTCTGTTTCCCCACCCAGGCTCTCTGTCACGTTCAATTCAGACATCAACATTTTCAAGAGCTTTATTAATTATTTGTATTACAGTAGCACCCAGGGGCCCCAGCTGAGAGCAGGGCTCTACTGTGCTAGCCTCTACTGTGTGCTACTAAGTGTTTGTGATCTCAGCTGGTGCCTCTAAGTGCCTCCTGTAACACAAACTAACAACAACAGTGGTAGGAGGGGTACCTGGAACTTGAATAACCAGAAAACGAGCTCGTTCCTTCAGCACAAGCCTTCCCCAATTACAGTTATACAGTATCCAGACTGTAGCTCTAAGCATAGGATCATGCACTGAGTAGTTGATGCATCTGACAAAGTATTTTTTTACCCATGAAAGCTTATGCTCAGATAAACCTGTTAGTCTTTAAGCTGCCACCGGACTCGTCGTTTTTGAGTAATTTCACTGCGCTACCTCAGTCAGTCAATCTTACCTTTTTCACCTCCCTGTTGCTGAGGGAATTTGAGCTGTCCACCATCTGCCTCTAGACTCGGAGTGCGCTCTAGCGCTCTGAAACCCATTCCCTGGGGAACTGAGTGCGACCTGGCATTCACTATCTTAGCAAGTCTGTCTGCAACGTGGAGGAAATCCTGTGTCTCACCTGGAAAAAAGAAATTCTGCTGGTTAGTCCCTCAATCAAGCTCAACTCATTAACATTCACAGAACCCTGAGGAGGAAGAACAGGACAAGAGCAAAAGGCACATTTCCCTATCACAGAGTCTTGCTGCTCTTCAGGGTCAGGTGGCTGTAATTAGGAGTGGAGGGGAATGCTAGACACCCACGATACACCACAAACTTTTTCCATTATCTGAGCAGTAGCTCTCCCAGTAGAAGATAGTATGTGATGTTCATGGGTTACTGCGCGCCTTTGTACCTCTGGAGACTATTGCACATTAGAAGATGAGATTGCTTTGCTCTTTAGGTAGGGTGACCAAACATCAAGTGTGAAAAATCAGGATGGGGGTGGGGGTGATAGGTGCCTATATAAGACAAAGCCCCAAATATTGGGATTGTCCCTATAAAATCGGAACATCTGGTCACCCTATCCTTAGGATAGCAACTTTTAGAGCTGGTTGTATTGCAATATTGTAAACGGCTGGTTCATCTATGCCCAATTGTATAAAACACTGTGGTGATGAGTTTTAATAAAAGACAATCTCTCCCTCTCCCCCAGGCTGGGAGTTCTCTGTGTTTGTCTTGTATGGCAAGAGGCTGGAGTAGACATGACCATTAACAGAGCCCTTTAAACATACATACACACACACACACCTGCAGCTAAGACTCTATCCAGGACCTTTGTGATCTATAAACATCAGTGTGGTCAGGCAGCCAAACGGGGGCTCTCTCATACCAACCAACTGAGCGGGATGTTGCTGCTGAGCTTGTCCAAACTGGAAGTTGCTCTTTCCTGCACTCAGTCCCTGGGAGCTTGGGACCTGAACTCTGATCCCACAAGGGACAGCTCCTGTGCGACCAGCAGACAGCTAGACCAGCTCCTGGATGATCCAGCTCTGAAAGGAGCTCCCTTTATATCATTTTGCAGAACTTGTCTGGGAGCTGCTGAGTGCTCAGACCTTGGGGGGGGGGGGAGGAAAAAGGGGGTGCAGGACAGAAATCAGGCCATTTATTCCACTGCCTAAACATGAATTTGGAAGCCTAACATTAGGTACCCAGGTTTGGAAATGTTGGCCCCAGAGTTCATAGCTGAGCTGGTGTCTGATCTAGGAAGACAATCTGGGACTGACATACAAATGATCCCAGCAAGCACCCTGCTTTCCTGCAGGATGCCTGCATCCCACATTGCTACAAGTAGCAGGTTCCCCTGCAAACGTGCGTTCACTGTTTTGGGGCTTGGGATAGTAATCTGCTACCGTATTGGTGAAGCCTGGTTTTAGGACCAAACCCTACCTCTTACAGTACTGATGGTGGAAACATGAAGAAAACAGCATTTGTAGTTGAGTTCACACTGCCACCTGCTGGTTGATTTATGGTACATTGAAAGGAATGTCAGATTACTAAAACAGGCCAGCATGACCTTTCTTAATAATGTCTGGGCAGGAAATTTAAAAAAAAAAAAAAAAAAAAGTAGGTGGTGGGAGATGACATCTGGAGGTGGGCAAATTATTTTTGCCAATGGAAGAGTCGGGTTAGGCCCACTTATCCACAAGGGTAGGAGGAGTAGGCAGAGAGCTTGTATCGATAGATGTAACCAGCTCTGACAGCTGGGAGGATGACTGGTTGGGTGGCTTGTCCTAGATACTTGGGAGGGTTTAGAAGCTGGTGGGGTGACTGGATTGGAGATGTGAGTTATGGGTTGTTTTAGGAGGCCCTGTAGAGATAGCAAAGGGGGGAGAAGGCAATGACTTATCACAGGAGGTAATTCGGTCAGTAATAATGAAGCTGGGACAAAAGTCTTACTCTGAGTAGAACACTGGGGCCACCTTGCAAGAGGTTGATGTACCTGGTAAACCAGGCCATCCTATCACCTATCTTGACCCTTGTGCTCTAGGGCATGAGCTAGTTGCCCATGGAGACCTGGTGGAGTCTCAGCAGCCATGACACAGTCAGCACCTTATCTAAGGGATGGCCTTTGGATACTGGGTGTATGATAAATCACTGATAATGGGCCAGAGAGTGGCCCCCTAAATCTGAGCGTGGAGATAGGCACCCTCTACATGCAGCATTCCTGCCTGCTGCACAGAGGAGGATAGGCTCAGCCACTTCTGTGGCATTGTTCCCTCTTCTCAAGACCTCATGGAGAGCTCTCTGTAGGGTTGGGATCCCTGGGCCAGGTGGTAGGCCTGCATTGGATGGGGGTGGGGCTGGGAACGTGACCCATACCTTTCTGGGGTCCCATGGAGATTCCTCAGGAGAAGGCACCCAGCTGGGGGCTGTGTTACCTTGCCCTCCCTCTTCAGTAGGGAACCCCTTTTAAGAGGGATCCTGCAGTAATGGTGGCTGCTGTGGGAAAAGTTAGAAAAGCCTTGGTACAGTGTTTCCATTTCAGCTATGATGCCAGGGAGCAGAGGACACTGGGGGTGCAGAGCCAGCGCATGACCTTCTCAAACAAACTAGGGAAGTACAACCTAGATGGAGCTACTATAAGATGGGTGCATAACTGGTTGGAAAACCGTTCCCAGAGAGTAGTTATCAGTGGTCAGTCAAGCTAGGAGGGCATATTGAGTGGGGTCCTGCAGGGATCAGTTCTGCATCCAGTTCTATTTAGAGAGTACACTTACAAAGTTTGCAGATGATACCA
Organism: Terrapene triunguis; assembly: GCF_002925995.2. Classification (NCBI taxonomy): domain Eukaryota; kingdom Metazoa; phylum Chordata; order Testudines; family Emydidae; genus Terrapene; species Terrapene triunguis. Next base: position 15,373,379 of record NW_020664463.1, on the reverse strand, counting down.
AGCTGGGAAGGGTTGCAAGTGCTTTGGGGGATAGGATTAAAATTCAAAATTATCTGAACAAACTAGAGAAATGGTCTGAAGAAAACAGGATGAAATTCAATAAGGACAAATGCAAAGTACTCCACTTAGGAAGGAACAATCAGTTGCATACACAGGAAATGGGAAATGACTGCCTAGGATGGATACTGCAGAAGAAGATCTGGGGGTCATAGTGGATCACAAACTAAATAAGAGTGAACAGTGTAACACTCGCCAAAAAAAAGCAAACATCATTCTGGGATGTATTGTAAGCGAGACACGAGAAGTAATTCTTCCTCTTGACTCAGCACTGATTAGGCCTCAGCTAGAGTATTGTGTCCAGTTCTAGGCGCCACATTTGAGGAAAGATGTGGACAAATTGGAGAAAGTCCAGAGAAGAGCAACAAAAATTATTAAAGGTCTAGAAAACATGACCTATGAGGGAAGACTGAAAACATTGGGTTTGTTTAGTCTGGAGAAGAGAAGACTCAGAGGGGACATGATAACAGTTTTCAAGTACATAAAAGTCTGTTACAAGGAGGAGGGATAAAAATTGTTCTCCTGAACCTCTGAGGATAGGACAAGAAGCAATGGGCTTAAGTTGCAGCAAGGGCGGTTTAGGTTGGACATTAGGAAAAAATTCCTAACTGTCAGTGTGGTTAAACACAAATAAATTGCCCAGGGAGGTCATGGAATCTCCATCACTGGAGATTTTTAAGAGCAGGTTAGACAAACGCCTGGCAGGAATGGCCTAATAATACTTAGTCCTGCCTTGAGCGCAGGGGACTGGACTAGATGACCTCTCAAGGTCCCTTCCAATCCTATGATTCTATGAGGAAAACTGCTTGAGTAGACCCCTTGGATGGATTCCCTCTCAGCCCTCTCTTTGCTGATTTTACCATAGGAGACTGCAGTCTGGCCCACATCTATTGTTTTTTTTAAACTACTCTTCATTACATTCTCTAGCCAAGTTCAGGGAACAATAAGCTAGTGCTTGGAAATGCAAATCTGTGCAATTGTACGATTATGGGAGGATATTCATGGCCAGTGTATAGGTTCAGAGTCTGGAGACTAAAAGGTGTATTACAAGCATGAATCTACTCTGTTTTTTGTTTGGGGAGCAGGACTGGCAATTTTATTCCCACAGCTGGCATGAAAGAATATATTAGCAAGTAAAGGAGAAAGGCAGCATTATCAGCCATCAATAAGCTATTTAAGAGAGAAATAGAAACCAGCATGAAGAAGGGATTGGAGACAGAGAAACTATTCAGGCTCCCACCTTCTGATATCTGGCGTGCCATCGGCATCTTTAAGCCATACCCATTCACAGTGTCTTGGTTCGTGGCTAGCTCCTGTGGGCCCTCCTCCCTCTCTCCTCTGGCACAGGAAAGCAGCAGGCGTCGCCAGATAAACTTTTTCTTCTTTTGCTTTTTACGTTGGGCAGTGGGCCCTTTGTCCTGGATTGACAGTTCTTGGTGTGTCTCACCCTTACCGGCCTGAGGGATCCCTTCCCTTTCCCCTCTCTCTGTAGACGATCCTTTCAAGGTCTTCGCCTCCCTTTTCAGAAGTTGCCCATATTTACTCACGGAGAGTCGTCGCTGGGCATATGCCATAAGAACTTTGTATTCCACGGTGTCTCTATCCTCATCCTCCAGAGATATCTCTTCCATGTTGGCGTCACTGGTTGAATTCATCTTGCCCCTACAAAGATAGATTCCTTGTTAGTCTTAATGGCTTAGGGAGTACATCATTTTTCTTAATTCTGAATAATACTTGGCATTGCTATAGAGCCTTTCACCAAAGCATCTTACAAACTTCAATGACTTAAGTCTCACAGCGCCCGTAAGCCAGGGAAGTATTATTTTACAGAGAGGTTGAGTGGCTTGTCCAAGCAACTTTATAGGTCTGGAAGAACGAGTCTCAGGGGGCAAGGAGCCACTACAGCATGCTCCCTCTCTCCCATTATTTTTTGTTGGCTTGAATTGGATTTGGCTACCTTAACATGGTTTCTGGAATATCATTCAGGCAAGGTGATGGTTTTTGCCAGAAACTTTCCACATGTTATTGTTTCTAAATTGATGCAAATGTACATGGTGCTTTACAGGAGGTAACCTTTGCCGCATTTCTGGGATAGCATTCCAATGGGGACAAACAACCTTGCTAGTTTTGACAGAGCTTGATAAGTTTATTTAACGGGCTTAAAAAGATAGAGTTGTCTGTGATAGCATTGGATTGGACTTAATGACCCAGGGAGCCCCTATGTAATATAGGAATATTCCTATGCTAGGCAGAGTCCCTGATGCAAAGATCTTACAATCTAAAGGCACAAATAGTTACAGTAGAGTGATCAAGCAAAGTGGCACATGGTCATTGTTGAGGGGATGCTCCTTGGAACAGCTAAATTTTCAGAACTATTATGAAGGAGGAGAGAAAGGAACTTGGTGCATGTCAGCAATTCCTAGCATGGGTGGCTTGGAGATCGGTGCGAGAGATACCAGACGCAATTGGGAAGCTGTTAGCTTTGGGAAGAATGCAGGGAACAGGAAAGGTTAATATATTAATACTGATTCTCACAAGGATGCGGTGGAAGAAAAGATTTCCGTTAACTAAAGCACATCCTGTGCGCAAATTTCACTAAATCCACATTTACCCCTGCTCTCTGCTGGGTTCCATCAGCCCCTCCCCAACTATAAAACTTTGCAGTGTTGCCAACTCTTATGATGTTAATGTGAGCCTCATGATATTTGGAGTTTCTTAAACCCCCAGCTCCTGGATTCATCAAGAGATACAAGAATCTCAGCTTTTTTTAAATGATGTCATGTTTGTAGTAGGGCTGTCGATTAATCACAGTTAACTCATGCGATTAACTCAAAAAAATTAATTGTAATTAATCACAGTTTTAATCGCACTGTTAAACAATAAAATACCAATTAAAATTTATTAATATTTTGGATTTTTTTTCTAGATTTTCATATGTATTGTATTGTGTTGTAATTGAAATCAAAGTGTATATTTGTTATTACAAATATTTGCACTGTAAAAATGATAAAAGGAATAGTAATTTTGAATTCACCTCATGCAAGTACTGTAGTGCAATCTCTGTCGTGAAAGTACAACTTACAAATGTAGATTTTTTTTTTTTTATAAACATAACTGCACTCAAAAACAAAATATAAAACTTCAGAACCTACAAGTCCATTCAGTCCTACTTCTTGTTCGGCCAATCGCTAAGACAAATAAATTTGTTGACATTTAGGGGAGATATGCTGCCTGCTTCTTATTTACAATGTTACCAGAAAGCGAGAACAGGCATTTGCGTGGCACTTTTGTAGCTGGCATTGCAAGGTATTTACGTGCCAGATATGCTAAACATTTGTATGCCCCTTCATGCTTTGGCTACCATTCCAGAGAACATGCTTCCATGCTGATGACGCTCGTTAAAAAAAATGTGTTAAATTTGTGACTAAACTCCTTGGGGGAGAATTGCATGTCCCCTGCTCCGTTTTACCCGTATTCTGCCATATATTTCATGTTATAGCAGCCTCGGATGATGACCCAGCACATTTTGTTCATTTTAAGAACATTCAGTGCAGATTTCACAAAAAACACAAAGAAGGTACCAATGTGAGATTTCTAAAGATAGCTACAGCACTTGACCCAAGGTTTAAGAATCTGAAGTGCCTTCCAAAATCTGAGAGGAACAAGGTGTGGAGCATGATTTCAGAAGTCTTAAAAGAGCAACTCTCCAATGTGGAAACTACAGAACCGGAAACACCAAAAAAAGAAAAATCAACCTTCTGCTGGTGGCATCTGACTCAGATGATGAAAATGTACATGCATTGGTCTGCACTGCTTTGGATTGTTATCAAGCAGAACCCGTCATCAGCATGGACGCATGTCCCCTGGAATGGTGGTTGAAACATGAAGGGACATATGAATCTTTAGCACATCTGGCACATCTGGTTATAGTGGACCACAAGCTAAATATGAGTCAACAGTGTGATGCTGTTGCAAAAAAAGCAAACGTGATTCTGGGATGTATTAACAGGTGTGTTGTGAGCAAGACACGAGAAGTCATTCTTCCGCTCTACTCTGCTCTGGTTAGGCCTCAGCTGGAGTATTGTGTCCAGTTCTGGGCACCGCATTTCAAGAAAGATGTGGAGAAATTGGAAAGGGTCCAGAGAAGAGCAACAAGAATGATTAAAGGTCTTGAGAACATGACCTATGAAGCAAGGCTGAAAGAATTGGGTTTGTTTAGTTTGGAAAAGAGAAGACTGAGAGGGGACATGATAGCAGTTTTCAGGTATCTAAAAGGGTGTCATAAGGAGGAGGGAGAAAACTTGTTCACCTTAGCCTCTGAGGATAGAACAAGAAGCAATGGGCTTAAACTGCAGCAAGGGAGGTCTAGGTTGGACATTAGGAAAAAGTTCCTAACTGTCAGGGTGGTTAAACACTGGAATAAATTGCCTAGGGAGGTTGTGGAATCTCCATCTCTGGAGATATTTAAGAGTAGGTTAGATAAATGTCTATCAGGGATGGTCTAGACAGTATTTGGTCCTGCCATGCGGGCAGGGGACTGGACTCGATGACCTCTCGAGGTCCCTTCCAGTCCTAGAATCTATGAATCTATAAATATCTTGTGATACTGGCTACAACAGTGCCCTGAAAATGCCTGTTCTCACTTTCAGATGACATTGTAAACAAGAAGCAGGTAGCATTATCTCCTGCAAATGTAAACAAACCTGTTTGTCTGAGCGATTGGCTGAATATTTCTCAGGGAATGCCTTACTGCTAAATGATGAACTAGTACTCGGCTGAGCCCTCAAGGATTAACACATTGTTGTTAATGTAGCCTCACACTCTACAAGCCAGCACTAATGGAGGGAGGAGACACAGCATGGCAGAGAGAGACACACACCGTGTGTGTGTGTGTGTGTGTGTGTGTGTGTGTGCACGCGCACGTGAGACACACCCACACACACACCCTGTGTGTGTGAGAGGGAGACACACATTGCCCCTTTAAGTACACTGACCCGAGTTTAAGTACATTGCCTTTTTCACTAGATCAGCAAGTTGAGACAGCAGCTGCTGCCAGCAAGCTCCCTCCATCCTGAGCCCTGTTGTGTCTTGCCCCCCTTCCTGTGGAAATGCGGTACAGGAGTGAGGGCAGGGGGACACCATGACATTAGCACCCCTATTCCCTCCCTCTTCACAGCAAACAGGAGCCTGCTGGGAAACTTAGGGGAGCTGATAGGGGAGCTGCTGGTCCACCTTGGTTCCAAGCCCCCACCACTTGCTCCAATGGGCTGCTCTTCCTACAAGCAGCGGACAAAGCAGGCGGCTGCCAAACAACGTTATAAGGGAGCATTGCGCAACTTTAAACAAGTATGTTCTCTAATAGATCAGTGATGTAACAACGAAACAACGTTAACCAGGACGACGACGTTAAGTGAGGAGTTACTGTATTGTGTACTGAGGGCCAGATCTCCACTGGTGTAAACCACCATAGCTCCACTGAAGTCAGTGGAGCTGTGTTGATTTACATCAGCTGAATTTCCAAATCTTCAACACCTGCATTGGGAACAGACACAGCAACATCGCTGTGTGGGGGGGAGGGACTCAGTGGCTGGATTGCAGGCCAGAATGCTGCGCTACAAACAGAGGCCACAGTGGACCTGCTTCCAAACCCCCAGTTCTGGCAGACACCAATCCTTTCTCCCTAGTGTATGGGAAAAGACCCCCAGCCTCCTCATCTTTCCACTCTGTAATGGCAGATGGGGCAGGTGCTGCCTGGGACACATGCTTAGAAAAGGTCCTGAAAGCATCTGTATTAGTCTGTCAATGTGCTTCTCTGCCCTGATAAGTCACAAAACATGAGGTCTTATAGCAAGCTTGTCACCTAATGTACTGCATTATTTTTTTTTTTGCCCAATACTTTTATCATTGACCTTTAACTAACTAAAAATGTAGCAAAGAAAAGTTAGAAGATTAACTTTAATATCTCGTCTGTGATAGCCTCTCCTAGGAAAAATGTCTGATACGCTGTTTGAATTCCACGCTGCTGCTGACATGCTAATAATTTCCTATTTCCCACATTCAAGAGGTCCTACAATTGCCCACTGAAGTTAAACAAGCTTCCTTGTGTGTCTTCATCTTCCTCTATACAACTTTGGTTGTTGACTCCTCATTGGCATGTGAAGTGTCCTTGGAAAGCCATGAGTCCCAGCTTTCCAATGGCCTATAACAGCCACCTCAACACCTAATGGCTTGCAAACTATTAGATCTTGAAACAGTCATTGGGCCTTCAGTCCAGGCAAAAATGCAGGCTATTTACCATGCAGGCCAGGATATTGCCAAAGTCCCAAGGAACTCGAAGCATTTTACTGCTGCCCACTGTTGCCTTGGAGTTCTGTCTATGCAAGAGACATGCGGAGTCCTCACAGTGAAATGACTCCATTAGGATAAAAAACACAGGCAACTGACCTCCATGTATTCCTCTGTTTTAGCTTTATGCACAGGCCAATGTCTTGCGCAAGGATGTCAGGCTACAGTCACTAGTCAGATATGAAAGAGGAGCAGCTTAGAAAGTATTCTAACGTTGCATTGGATTTTAAGGGTTTTTGTTGAGGCAAAACAACCTCCCCAATCACCTCCGAGGACTGCAAATACCTAAATATTAACAACAGAGCTTGGCCTAAACCAGAACCACATATCCAAATAACCAGGAATTTCAGAAAAATGGGGGTGTAAACTTTGTAACTCGGGTCCAGTTCTAGCTTACAAACCTACAGCCCCCATTACCTTACCCTGCTGTGTGAAGATATAACAGCTCAAAACCATATTTCATTTTAGACCTTATGCTTTTCATTAGAGGGGAAAGACCCATTTCAGCCACTGCTTTGGGAAATTCCTAGAGTCTGGGAAGCCATTAGAGTCTTTAAAGCAATGGAAAGAGAGGTCAGCGCTGGGTCCGAAAACATTTAAATAATAATGCAAACCATAGAGAGAAAGAATCATAAAAGTTGGGGGGGGGGGAGGGGGAAGATGCGGGAAGAGAGATCAGATAAAAAAAATGTTTCTAGCCATAGTGTGTATCTTGTGTGTGCACATGCATGATTTCCCAGGCTTTTGTGAACTAGTAAGTCATTTATACGCCACCTTCCCCAATTCTTCATGAACACCAAACACAAGAGAGACAGAGTCACAGAAATAGCCTCAATTGAATCTCCGTTGTCACTATGGGCTCCGGGCAGACCGTAACCTTGATTTTAATTTTAATTTTAACACCCCCACCCACCCAGTTTCCTTTTTCAGTAGTGGTATGTTGCAATTTTAGGCAACATCTACTAGTACATTTGAAAAATATACTAAAATGAAATCAACATAGAAAGACATCTTGCTATTCCCGACAGGCTTTTTGGGTAAAGTTCATTTCAATAAGGCATGCGATGCATTTGAGTGAGAGCAAGCGAAAGACTCTGAACTATTTACTGGGCAGAGATGAGGCAGTGGGATATAGGAGAAGAGAGGACACTACTTCCTATCTGCCCCAAGTAGCTCCTGCCCGCAGTAATGACAATGCCTACGCATGCTGCACCATGAACTCTAGTGCACTGGCTGCTCTGAAGGACAGGAGCCGCTGAGTTTACAAGAGAAACCAATCTGAAAACCCATCAGGAAAGAGGCAGAAAGACATCATCAGATAAGGAGCAATTAAACCAGATGAAGAGGAGGTGAGAATTGCAAACACATGTAAGAAACAGAAATGAAGGAAAGAATTCTAACTGTTGTGAGAGACTCTGAAGATGGAAAAGGAATGGGGTAGACACAAGGGCCTGGTTCTCAGTTATCCCATCCCTGCGTGTGGGGCAGGGATGCACACATGGCTGTAAAAATACCTTTGTAACTCCTGTATCCAGGGTTGGTTCTGAGTCCTGCCCATCCCCAGTGTAAGCAGTAAGAGTAGCCTCTGGGCTCCTCTAATTTACACTGCTTCTGAAGGTTTCCAGGAAGCAAGGTGTAGCTGTAGGTCAATTCTCCAGCCACATCACTTCCCTGCACCTTTCCCACCCACTTCCCCTCTTCCTATCCCCATTCCTGACACCTCCTGGAGGCAGGAATGACACAAAGAGCCTTTGTGCTAGCAGGGGAGCATTAGGGGTCATTCCTGACCCTTTTAAAACTCATTCCCATTGCTAGTAAATGAGAACCAGGCACAAGTTCTGAAAAGAAACACTGAAGAAGAAGCGACAGTAACAATTTATCACAACCCCCTTTTACGGATGAGTCAGAAGGCTCTCCACAAGACTGCAATGCAAGGTTAATATGCCTATGCATTAGGATATCTTAGCAACTAAAGGCTCAGATTCAGGCAGCCATTAAAGGCTGCTATTGCCAAGTTGTCATAGCTACGAGAGAGTCAGATAGAAGTGGCTGCAGAAAGGGAGATCACTGGGCCCTTAATGGAATGGATATTTTATAGGGAAGCATAGAAAGAATTTGCCTACTGCCAAATTCATATCATAGAACAACATTAGAGGGCTTTGCATATGCATCCTCCTACTTTTACAGCTGCCTCAGGGTTCCCAGGCTAAGACTCTGTGTATGTTGAAATTCAATTTCTTTGGAGGAGGGCAATATTGATAGGGTCCTCAGGAAGCCTGATCCTCAACTGGAAGGATGTGTTCTGGCTTCTGAGAATGACTGGAACAATAGGATATGGTTAAAATGGGAGACAAGATTGCTCCCCAAGATTTGACAAGATGGGAGTTTTCTCCAGGGAAAAAAAGAGTTACACAATAATGTATTATAAATAACCCTGCTGTCAGCAGAGTCACAAGAAGAGCACATGGCAACTTCATTCACATGAGATGGCCAGGACCTTTGTTTTACATCTCTTTCAAATTTGGATGATATATAATAGACTATTTCTCCCCACTAGGGGAGGAGGGTCTAGAGAGGACCTCACCCTTTCAGATTCCTGCAAACAAGCTCTTATGCACCTAACAACTTTCATCCTGGAAGAACCCAACGTGCAAAAGAATAGGGCCATTCACTAGCTCTGGGCCTGATGCAGCAGCTTTGCTTAGAAGAGTAGCCCCTCTGAAATCAACAGGACTATTTATGCCCTCTTGGCATAAAGGAAGTGTGAGTTTGGGGACTCTTCAGGATTATGACCATCTCACAAGGTCAGAAACAGGAGAGATCTAAGGGTCATGGAAAGGATTGCAAGAGAAGTAGCATCTCGCATTAGATCTGGCCTAACACTAGGTTTCAGCACTTGGTTTCCTGAAGACAGACTCACAGACTTTAAGGCCAGAAGGGACCATCATGATCTGGTCTCACTTCCTGCACATCACATGTCACAGAACCGCACCCATCCCTGTAACAGGCCAGTAACTCAGCCAGAGGTTATTTAAGTCCTCAAATCTTGATTTAAAGAGGTCGAGTTACAGTGAATACACCATTTACTCTAGCTGAAGCCAGCAAGTGATTCATTCCCCACGCTGCAGAGGAACGCAAAAAAACCCCTCAGGGTCTTTGCCAATCTGACTTGGGAATTTATTCCTTCGTGACATGTCCTAGCACCTAGGGTATGTCTTCACTGCAGAGTTAACCTGAGTTATCTACGCTTGAGTTACTCCTCTTGAGTCAGCCTCGCTTGAGTCAGACTAGACACACTGCAAGAGAACACAGGAGGCGAGTCTACGCTGGTGCTGTACTCGCTCATATGTGTTGCAAGGACTTCTGGGAGGTGCATCCCATGGATCTTTGTACTGCACTAAGTTGTACTGCTCCATTAATTCTTTCCTAGTGAATTGTGGGAGAAATTATCTGTCCTTTCTGGGCACGTAGGGGGAAATTTGGAAAAGTACTGGAGGACTAGCAGTGCTCACATGTGTCCACCCTACTGAGTAGCTGTGTAAGCAGCCGACTAGTAGTGCTCACTTGTGTAGTAGCTTATATCTCCCCCCAATTGGCCAGCCCACCTGAGTTAAAAACACTATGTCACCCAAGCGTGTGGATGGGACTGGAGTTAGGGGCAACTCGAGTTATAACTCAGCTTAAAACAGTGAAGCCAAGCCCCTGAAGTGAGAAGCCATATTCTGTAAATTGCTTTAGGCATCAGAAATGTCACTACTGCAGATGACAGGGAGAGCACCTAAAGCCAGGTCATGGCAGGTAAGTAAAGGAGGAAATAATCCATAATTAGTTTATTACACTGTTTAGCTAAAAGTTTTAAGTCTGAATTTGTGGTTTAGAATTGTTGTTTACAGAAGACTTCCCGCTTCATTACCTTGACCACCACAGGTGAGCTCTGAACAGAGACTCACCAGGCCTGTTGCATGAGAGAGTTCATTTCCTCAGGAACCTGCTTTTAGATGAGTTTCTGAAAAGACGGCTTTTTAGTGTATGTATTTATTTGTCTTTACTCATGCTCAGGAAGGAAGCTGAAACCAGAACTGGTATATTATTCCTTAGGCCTTGCTGGAATTTAAGTATCTTGGAGGAAACAGGAAGCGTTTTTATTGAGGATGGTTTGGAGAGACCTGATATTGGCTCATTCTCTGTCTGCCTGGCCTTGTTTTTCAAAATTTCTGGAGTTCACAGGCATCTGAGCTGACACAATGTTTACCTCCCTCCTTTATTTTCCTGTAGACTTTCTACTGAAAAAGTGTCATGTCATTGTGGTACTTCCCATGAACTAGCTGACATGTTGCCAGCCACAAGTCTTGTGATATCGGGTAGGTATTGTTTTAAACCCCATGTGAATCTCAGCTGTTTTTTGTTTTTTTAAAAGTAAAAGAAATTTCTAGTCATCACGATTACAGAGAAGCTTGGAAATGTGAAGCAAGTGCGCACTAGAGTCTGAAGAACAAAGGAAAAAGACAAAGAAAAACAAAAACAAAAAAAACCCACCCATCAAAAGACCCCCCCCCCCCCCCAAACTAAAATGCGTGTTATAATTATTTTGGTATGCTTGAGTTTGGCAACAGTATGGGTGAAATTCATAGATTCTAAGGCCAGAAGGCACCATTCAATCATCTGTGTTGACCACTTGCATAACCCTGGCCATAGATTTCACCTAGTTCCCCCTGTATTGAGCTCGATAACTTGTGTTTGGCTAACATGTTTTCCAGAAAGGCATCCAGTCTTAATCTGAAGACACCAAGAGATGGAAGATCCACCATTTCCATTGGTGTTTTGTTCCAATGGTTAATCACCCTCACTGTTAAAAATTTGTGCCTTTTAAAAATTTTAATTGCTCTGGTTTTAACTTCCCTCCATTCGTTCTTGTTATATCGTTCTCTGCAAGATTAAATAGCTCTTTATTACCCAATATTTTCTCTGCATGAAGATATTTGTGCACTTTAAACAAGTCACCTCTTGATCCTCTTTTAGATAAAGCTTAACAAATTAAGCTCTTTAAATCTCTCGTTCTAACAGATTTTTTCTAGCCCTCAAATCATTTTTGTGTCTCGACTCTGTATCTTCTCCAGTTTCTCAATATAGCTTTCAAAATGTGGACACCAGCACTGGACACAGTATTCCAGTATCCGTCTCTTCAGTGCTGTATTCAGAAGTTGGAAAAAAAAACAAAAACAAACAAACCACCACACACCTTCATTTTCCCTTTCACTACTCCCCTCTATGTCATGTTCCTCTGTAGCAGATATGGACTGGCCAGATGTGCTTACTTATAGCCACACCAGACGTGTTCGTCACAAGATCCTTTAATGCTGTGCCAGGTATGGCTGAGTTTGTTTAAGCAAGGTATTTTACACATTTCTATCTATACTGTACCTGAACAGTATAATCCAATCTAGCATCCATTACACAATCCATTTTGTTTGAATGGACCTAGTTCCGAAATGATCTACACTGCTCTGTAGGACTACCTTCTCCTCATCGTTATTGATGTGGAAATGATACATGGGCTTTGAGTCTTGCGCTGTTGCTGCATTGAAGTGTCAGAATAGGATAACAAATATTTTGATTTGCCTTTCCTTTTACAGTAGTATGGTGCTGTTCTGCCTTTCCTTTATGACAGAACAGGTCTGTTTGGGAATGAAGGGTTTGTTTGTTTTTCCAGAGAAAGATAACAAATGCAAGAAATAGAGATTATTTTACCCTTATGTAGCTGAATTACAGTAGCACTTCGGGGCCCCATTGTGCTAGGCGCTGTACACAGAGTTATAGACAGTCCCTAACCCAGACAGAAGATAGATTAAGAAGTCCAGCTTGGATTTCTAGTCTGTATCTTATTGCTTCATTTCTCGGGTTATGCAAGAAGCTTGGATGATTTACTGTAAAACCTGTTTTGAAAAACAAACTTAAATATAAGGCAGCGCAGGAAAAACTGACTAGATAACAGCTTCTCTCACTAAATTATCACATGCTCACACATGCTTTTTTCTTCCAGTTCTGCCCCTGTTTACATGCAGATGCACTGTCTAAGGTGACTGAAAGCAGAACGGGGCACCAGAGTTTTTGTTTTGTTTTTAAAGGGGACGGCAGTTCTTAGACTTCTTTCAGAACACTTTCTCTTATAAGCCCCTCCCCTGCCACCTTAAAAGCCCCCCAAATGTGCCAACATTGGTCCTGCCAGTAAAGGAGGACTGGAAGCAATGCTACTGTGTATTCCTAGCGCGCCCAGCGCTGTGATATCTAAGCACTGCTTTTACGGTACCCTTCATCCAAGAATCTCAACCCAGTTTACAAACAAACATTAAGTCAGCTATAACATCCCTATGGAGGTAGGCAAGCATCAGCTTCCCCTACTACTGACACACAGTTGCTTCTGGATAGAACACAGCAGCTTTTTAGGCCAGGAAGTTAAGGACATCTTATCTAACCCCCAACTGAAGGGGTTATTTATAATTAACAAAAATTGAATTTCCCCAGGACACTAAAAGTTAAACACTCCTATTCTTATGCAAACCACCCCTGGCTCTTTAATGAGTCAGGAGAGAAACTGACATACAACAAATCCAGGCTACAGGAACACGCTTTCAGGTATATTCCTCACAGAAGAGGAGAAATTCCCTGCCTAGTTTATGGCTGTCCAGGAGGAACATCCTATACTCAGAGCTGAAGGGAAGGTAATGGGAAGGTCAGGTCATAGAAAGGTCAGGGACTGTAAAGGAGACAGACAGGTTAAACAGAACATACAAATTGACTTTCAATACACTCATAAATGGCTAAGAGTTCATATTTATGCCACAGCCAATACATCAAATCTTCAGCTTCACAGTGATGGTTAATTCCATTCTGGGGCCTGGTTTAGTGATTATTACTCAGAGAGAAGAATGAATCACCACTACTACTAAGTTGCAGGATTTAAAAGATTATTTTGGTTAGAGATGGAGAAATCTCACATGCAATTATTGACCCAGCTGCCACCTGGGGCAGCTCTATGGTTTTTGCCGCCCCAAGCACGGCAGGCAGGCGGCTTTCGGGCGGCTCGCCTTCCGGCCATCCGCTGGTCACGCAGATTCGGCAGCATGCCTGCGGAAGGTCCGCCGGTGCCGCGCGTTCAGCGTCCCCGCCTCCGAATTACCGCCGAAGCCGCGGGACCGGCGGACCTCCCGCAGGCATGCCGCCAAAGGCAGCCTGACGGCCGCCCTCACAGCAACCGGCAGGCCGCCCCCCGTGGCTTGCCGCCCCAAGCACGCGCTTGCTGCACTGGTGCCTGAAGCGGAGCCGCCCCTGGCTGCAACCTGTGTAGCCTTTGAGATCTGAGCTGGTCTCACAGAACAAGGAGGTGAAGATGCACATTCTGCATGAACTCACTGGGTGAATCTTCCATTGACATGAATTAAAGTTCGACACACAACAGGTAAACACAGCATGGATTGTAGAGGAGAACTTTGCCCTGTTCAGCTAGACAAACAGAACTTTCTTTTAAAGCACACTGAGTAATGTTTTCACAAGTTTTGTAAGCCAGCTGTGTAAGAGCTCTGAATATTTTGGTTCTAACGATCCCAAGGGACCTCCAGCTTTTTACATTTCTAGCCCAATCATTTTTTTGAAGTGACAAAGTATTGAGTTAAAAAGAACAAAATGGAACAGCTGTTTCACTAACAGATTATAAACAGTTACATTATAAACAACAGTTACATTTCGATATGAATGAAAGTTCACATATACAACACTTGATTGTTCAAATAGTCAGAAATGGCCTAGCATAGTCTAACAGAAAACCAAGTGGAGGGGAAAAAAAGATCAGCATAAATTATTATTTTAGCTTTGTTTTTACCTTCCACTGAAGTTGCACCAACAGGCCTTAAAGTCTCTTGAGCTGAGCACTTCCTTATGTTTTTCCAGTCACTATTTCTTTTCTGTTAAAACCAGTTGAGTCTTGTAATCTTCCTGGCTTTCCTTCAAAGAAAAGGGGGTAATATTTTTATTTTAAAATTTCAGCCTTTTGTTAAAACATTTGCTTACGTGCTTCAGATAAGTGCAGAGCTGCACTTTAGAGAGTGTCCTTCACTTCCTTATAAGAGGTACTCTAGCAATTTGCCAATCTACATTAAGAGGAACTAAGGGGTGGGGCTGATGGTGCCCATGTGACTTTTCTTACAATAGGGAAGCAAAAAGTCTGTGGCAGCTACCGTTCCTTGGGGCAAACATTTGAACTGTCCTCCAGATGAAACACCTATCTGATTCAATGGCCGTTTCTCATCAATTTAGGTCAGATTGCACCACCATTTTGATAAAGTACTTTTCTTTTCATAATAATTCTGGGGATACTCCTACAAATTAAGAAAGAAATGAAATAAATCATTTTTTTCTTTTTCACTTGCATTTATTCAAAGGCCATAGAAGATACTGATTAATCACTCACATGATGCTCTTAACAGTGACACACCATATTTCTTTACAGGCCTGGTGGTCTACACTGCTGCTATAGCTCCCAGCCCAAAGTTCTAACCCAGTTCTCAGAAGTGGTTAGGTCCCCTGAACATCAGGTCAGGGATCTGTTGTGTTGTAACTGGGCCCTCTTACTCTATTGTAGAGTAGATGTGGGCCTAGTGCTTGTGAAAGGTGCTAGCCTGACAGCCAAGGAGAATGAAGTCCTGCATTTATTCACAGGACGGGTACAGTGGCAGTATAAGCTTTTCCTGCAGCTTTTGTGCCTCAGTTCTGATGGGGGGGAGGGGGCTGCTTTTAGGAGTAAGAGATTGCAGCCTGAATTTCTCAGCTGAGACTGTAGGCTTGCCAACCCTCCAGGATTGCCCTGGAGTCTCCCGGAATTGACATTGATCTCCCAGGGAATATTGAAAGCAATCTGGAAGAAAACGACATACGTTGGGGGGGGGGAATTCCCCAGAATAATTTCAGACAGAGTTGGCAACCCTATGAGACTGTCATAAGGAAACCAGTTGTGAGGGTGGATTTTTGTGAGGTGGTGTCTTGGGTAATAGAGACTGGACTATAAACCCCACCAACTCATTTCACGTGTTTCGAGGGAATAAAATAGCTGTTGGGAGCTAAATAGGAGTACATTTCAAAATGCTGCTTTGCATTTATACTGAATAGCACCTTCCAGTCAAATATCTCAAAGCCCTTTACAAACATTCATTAAGTAGGTTACACAATATGTGTTGTAGATATTTTACATATAGGGAAACTAAGGCACGGAGGATAGGTGATTTGACTAAGGTCACAAAGTAAGTCAGAGCTTGTCTACACTTAAAACACCACAGCTGCAGAAGTGCAGCTGTAGGGCCTCAGTGTAGACACTACCTACGCTGATGGGAGGAGTTCTTCCATTGCCATGGGTAATCCACTTCTCTGGGAGGTGGTAGCAGAAGCGCTGTGTACACAGGGACTTGGGTTGACTTAACAACACTGCTCAGGGGTGTGGATTTTTCATACACCTGACTGACGTAGTTAAACTGACCTAATTTTTTTAGTACGGGTCTGGCCTCAGCAACAGATCTGAGAATAGAACCTACTTATCCTGACTTCTGCTCCTCTAACCACTGACCACCTAAGAAACGAAACTCACCATTTTTTAACCCTGTGATCTCTTAATCACACTTTATACCACTGCAAGACAAGAACATTCATATGCCAACATGTTTAGTAAGCTGTGCTAGCAAAACATTCCATATGCTGTGGCTATTATAACCTGTTCACTACATCGGACTCAGGGCCAGCCTTTGCTTATTGGATCATATGTTGCCATTATTACATGGGATTTATCTAAAATACTTAAAATGCCCCTCATCACTGTAATATGAGCACTTCACAGTGGGGTGTTTTTTCTTCAGTCTAAGGGTATGTCTACACTACGGGATTAATCCGAATTTAGATAGTTCAAATTTGGGAAACAGGTTGTATAAATTCGATTGTGCGCGGCCACACTAAGCACATTAATTCGGTTTTTAACCACATTAATTCGGTGGTGTGCGGCCACACTACCCCATTAATTTTAACCACATTAATTCGGTGGTGGCGGCCACACTAACCCTAATTCGAATTAACAAAATCGATTTTGGCGCTACTCCGCTCGTCGAGGTGGAGTACAGAAATCGATTTAAAGCGCCCTTTAATTCGAACTAAATGGCTCTGTTGTGTGGACGGGTGAAGGGTTAATTCGAATTAACGCTGCTAAATCAGAATTAATCCCGTAGTGTAGACCAGGCCTAAGAATTTGGCCTTTTCCATATTGCTCTTAACAATAAAAGTGAATCTCTCCGCCACAACACACACTTACAACAGACTCACTTGAACTTCTTGTCCACGTTCTCTCTCCCTCAGTTCTTATTCCTCAGATTGAAATCAGACTAAGTTCTTTGTAGACATTCCATCTTGCTTCTGTCAGACACTCCCTCCTGCACTTTACCTTGGTGTATGCCTGTTGGGTTTCTTGCATTTTCTGTTTGCCTTCTACCTGAGCTGACTGCTTTGCTCCAGCTGGAGCTGCCCCATTCTTAAATGTATCCTGTATCTTCAGCTCAGCCAGCCAAAGAACTCCTGAGGCTGCTTCACCCACAAATCTTTAAAAGGGAGCAGCTGGTATAAATCAGGATAGCTCTGTTCAGTTCGTGTGTTTCGCTTGGTGCCTTAACTTGGTTTGCTAGGACTGCAAGGGAATGTTTACTTGTATAAAAACAGTGGTTTCTGTTGCCATTTAAAAAAAAAGGCCTGAAAATATTCTGTTGATGTGTGTTTATTTATACATTTCATACACAAGGAGGGTTTTCTGTGGTAGTTTGGGTGCAGGAGCCTCTTCTATAACAAAGGGTATTAGATAAGTGTCCTTTGTCCAGGGCGAGGCTTGGGAGCACTGGCTGGGCTGTAGCACATGGAGGTTGTTAGGTGAGAGGGGGGTTTCTCCTTGGTCAGGGGTTATTCAGATGCTTGGACAGCTTAAGGTGGGGAAGAAATCTGGCTAGTGTCCTTGGTCGGGGTGGAGTCAGGATGGCTTTTCCAGCAGCTAGCAGAGGATCAAAGTCTGTATAATTCCTTCACCTAAGTGAAATGTTTGCCTAAGAAAAATTCAGTTAAAGCCACACCTGGTGAACTCATAACAAAACTCACTTGACAGTGAGCTCATAAAACAGTGGCAGGTTGTTTCAAAGCGTTGCAATACACAAGATGCTAGTTCAGTTATAGTGAAGTCCTGCTTAGGTTGAAATGAAATCACGCCATGAAAATAATTTTACTTAAAAAATGGTCCATTCTATACAATTAAAAACACGAAAACCTTTGTCGGAGGAGAACAGAAAAGTTGTACGGGTAGAATGATTCTGGTTAGGGCAGTGATATCTTCATTGAAATAGTTATACTAGCATAAAGTCCTAGTGTGGACAAAGTTATAAAGGTGACTTATAGCAGTATAGCTGTATCCACACTAGCTTTGTTTATTTGTTTTTTGTTTGTTTGTTTTGCTGCTTTAACTATACCACTCTACCTGTGTAGTTAATGTAGCAAAAAACAAAACACCCAAACAAACAAACCAAAAACAAAAATCACATATCAACTATACAACCGTGGCACAAAACAAAACACCCTAGGGTGGACCAGGCCTTAGTTGTACAATTTGATAGAAACAGATCTTTGGATCAGCTGTGACACCTGGTGGGCAGATGGCTCTAATACCAGTATACTGCAGACCCTGCTTCTGAGGGTATCGGTTACTTCATCACTTCCTACTCATGTTTTCTGGCTCCAAGTCTGATGAGCAGACAGATGGACAACCGAAAGTTTCATATTAAAAATAAAAGCCTCTCCCTTCATAAATAGCTTACATAAATTAACCAATAGCCATATCCCCATGACAACCAAACTCATAAGAGAAGAATGAGATTCGGTTCAGTCAGCCATTGGGAAAGAATGAAACTGATCAGACATTCAGTAGAACGTCAAAAAATATTGCAATTTTATAGATGTGAGTAACACTGAGGAGAGAGAATATTTTATACCAGTGATTACAATGACTCTACTCGGCTTTTCTTAGGTGTGTGGAGTGGGGGCAGGGCAGGGTGGTGGCGTCAGCTTTGAAGGGACAGAAAAATAACAGACCTGTTTAATTAAAGTTTAACTGACACAGCCTGATTACAAATACACATTCCTGCACAAGTCAGGAAGAAGTGCTGTGTAAGTGGGTAGGAGCATGGATGAGACCGAGTTTAGGTTCTGTTCCTGACTTTTGGCTCATCTGACATTTTTCATTTGGTTTCTAAATGAAATTTTCATTTAGGTTTTCAAAACTGCAATTTTTTCACAAATTCAAGTTTTTGTCATCCCTTTCTCCCCCACTCCCTCCCATTTTTGGCCATTGAATGATATCTGAGATTAGGGAGAGGCTCTACTTTTTTGTCTTCTCTCTCTTCCTTTTTCCACTCTGTAACGTTTCAAAACTTCTCCACTTCTGAAAAAATTACAGAGGGACATATGGAAAAATTAAGCTCTAACTTTGCCACTCTAACTTATCAAAATTCCCTCAACTTTTCAAAAGTTACAGTGTGAGAGAAGGGGGAAGAAAGCAAAAGAAAAAGAGGGGAAACGCCATCCTGGGCATTATTCATTGTACTGCACGCAGGGTAGTGGTGGTGGTGGGGAGAGAATACCCAAAAAAACAAAAACAAAAAAAACCAAAGCTTAATTTTTTGGCTTTGGGGGGGGGGGGAAGAGAGGAGGAGTGTGTGGGGGTCAGCTCTGTACATCATTATCTTTGGACCAGGTCCTGGGCTGCAGCACAGCTTAGGAGTGGTGAGGCAAAACTGGCTTTAAGTCACCTTTGTGCTCCCCCTGTTCCTCGGACAATCTGTATCAGGATGGACATCTGACACCAGCTGCCCTTTGCCCCAAGGGGTTGTTCTATTAGTTGGGAATCACTCCCCTATCCCCCATCCCAGGATCCCTCTAAGCGGGACGATTCTCCAGAGGCCTGGTGAGGTGGCTTTTATTTTTAAGAAATTGAAAAAGTATTTTCTTTAAAAAACTGTTCAAGACCTGAGGTCACTAATGAAATACAGGCATGAGCTTCAGAGCACAAATAACTGCCTTTTGAAAGTCATTTCCTGCTTTACCCTGGGGCCACCAGAGCCAACCACAAAGCTGCTGTGGCAGAGGATAAAGCCCTACATCTGCCAAAACCTGATGTCAGCACCCTTGAAGTTAGCCCTGATTTTAGCCACTGGCGTAGCTGCACCAGTGCAATGCCCTAGTGGAGTTAGGGGAAGTTGGGGTGGGTACCAGTTAGGGTGGCCAGGTGTCCGGTTTTCAACCAGAATGCCTGGTCGAAAGGGGATCCTGGCAGCTCTTGTCAGCACCACTGATGGGGCCACTAAAGTCCAGTTGGCGGCGCAGTGGGTTTAAGGGAACCGTGACCAATGGGAGCTGTGGGGGCAGTGCCTGTGGGCAGGTACAGCACGCAGAGCCCCCTGGCCCCTCAGTCTTAGGAGCCAGACATGCTGGCCGCTTCCAGGAGTCTCCTGAGGTAAGCACCACCCAGCCGGAACCTGCACCCCTCACCCCCTCCTGCACCCCAACTCCAGCCCTGAGCCCCCTCCCACACGCAAACTCCCTCCCGGAGCCCACACCCCACACCCCCTTCCACACCCCAACCCCCTGCCCCAGCCCTAAGCCCCCTCCTGCACCCCAAGCCCCTCATTCCTGGCCCCACCCCAGAGCCCACATGCCCAGCTGGAGTCCTCACCCCTTCCTACACCCCAACCCCCTGCCCCAGCCTGGTGAAAGTGAGGGAGGGTGGGGGAGAGCGAGAGAAGGTGGGAGGGGGGATGGAGTGAGCGGGGGTGGGGCCTCAGGGAATGGGCAGGGGTAGGGCCTTGGGGCAGGGCATGGGGCAAAGGTGTTTGGTTTTGTGTGATTAGAAAGTTGGCAACCCTAGTACCAGTG
>NW_020664463.1:15328214-15347985 GCF_002925995.2 Terrapene triunguis | reverse complement strand
GACGGGGATTTGAATCCCCAAAAGCTGGACATGTCCGGGAAAATCCGGACGTATGGTAACCCTAGTTTTAACAGGTGTAAGGCAGTGCAGAATTCAGACCTTATCTCTA
Source organism: Terrapene triunguis (assembly GCF_002925995.2). Classification (NCBI taxonomy): domain Eukaryota; kingdom Metazoa; phylum Chordata; order Testudines; family Emydidae; genus Terrapene; species Terrapene triunguis. The sequence continues at coordinate 15,347,876 of NW_020664463.1, read as the reverse complement.
TTCACAGAGGTGGTCAAAGCTATTTGAGTTTCCCCAATGAACTTCAAAATTGTTAAAAAAAAGGTAAATTCCATTATTTTTTTAAAAAGTGTGTCAGTCAAATTTAAGCAACACTGGGCTTCTTGCTGGGCCATGCGGTGCTGTATCATTAAAATGGCAGCCAAGTGAGAGACACACAATAGCCCCCTTTGCTGGATGCAGATATTGAAACATGCCTTTTTATACAGAGTATATTTTCTTATTTAGTAAATATCTATCTAGTTAAGGTCTAACGAGTCACTGCTATTTTCCTTTAAAAACAACTTCTCTTGTTTCATACATCCACTGCATTCCAGTCTGATTTGGATTTAAAAAAACATGAAAAATTCAAAGCACTGTTATTAAATGCATGGAAACAATTTATTTCCTGGGACCTGCAGTGTCCTGAATCTGATGTTGAGGCGACCTGTCGGCAGCCCTCGGGCTACAGAGAGCTTGAATATCAACTCTTTGTATTCCAGTAACACCTACCATGTACTCGGCACTGCCCACACACAGTCCCTGCCTGGAAGAGCTTGCAATCTCAAAAGAAGAGTGAGATTGAGACAAGGGGAGAGAGATAAAACATACAACTTTCTGGTTTAAAAATATATGCCCTCTCCCCTTCAATCACATCACTCAGCCATTCATGATCACCAGCTCTCATTTTAAATTGACCACCTTTTTCTATTTAGCTAACCATTGACTTGTTTTTGTACTTTTCCCTTTCTCTAGCCCAGCAGAGAAAACAGCAGGTTGTTAATGGCTCACATTGGACCACAGCTGCATATATCCCAAAAGGGAACTTCCATTGCATTTCTTCAACTGTGAATGAGGTGGAACGCCTGGCTGTGCACATCCTAGCTCAGTTCCAGGTGCTGGGTTCCTACTCTATCAATTTTTGTGCCAACAGGGCAGATAAGCCAGGGGTTGCTCATGAAAACATTTCTCCTAGTGCCTGATACGTTCTGCCTCGCAAACGGTTTCGAAATAAAGGATTTTTAAGTAATAAGATACATGTTGCCTGGGCCCCATGCAGAGTAACATAGCTGGAAATGCATTTGACAAAAAGGCCCATTGTAAACATCAGCTTCATTTAGATGCTGCTGACAATCCCTCTTGTGCTGTTATCCTGCCATTATTATTTATTTGTATTGCAATTGTGCCCAGACATCCCCACCAAGATCAAAGGCCTCTTGTGCTACCCAAACACATAGTAACAGGCAGTCCCTGCCCTCAGAATTGTACAGCCTAAATAGACAAGACAGGCAAAGAGCAGAAGGGGGAAACAGAGTGAGGTGAAGTACTTTATTCAAGGTCATACAGCAGGAGAAAGTTCTGCTCCTGGTATCCAGCCCAGAGCCCTACCCACGAGACATACTGCTCTCACTCCAGTGCTCCCAGACTAAGCAAGGTTGAGCAATAATTGAATGCAGAATGTCCAGGAAATATGTCCGGGTGCTGCAGGAAGGTAACTCAGTAGGATGCTCTTTTCCCTCTTAGTCAGCACTGAATCAGAGTCTTAGGCTGGCACTAGGAAGCCTGATCCTGCTGCAAGTCTGATGATCACCATCCTTTTTTTCCACATAACCAGTGGGCTGCTCTTCAAATAGGAGCCAAGGGAAGGCGGGGGGGCAGCGCGGCCAGAGGAGCCAAAGGGGGGGAGCGGCGCGGCCAGAGGAGCCAAGGGGGGGGGGGGCGCGCGCAATTTTATATTCTTGCCTCGGGCGCAAAAATAGTTAGTTACGGCTCTGGCCATGGGCACCAAAATGCAAGTTCACCCAAGGCGTCACTTTCCCTAAAACTAGCCCTGAATTTTGGCCAAAGCTTTTGTGATTTGCTGCCTCAGATCTCTGGGAGCCTTGACTGATACACTAATGAAAATTGTAGGACAAATTTGTGTGCGAGCTAGAAGTGTCCAGCCCCTCAAACTCAGGTCACTTATTTAAATGCCTAACGTTAGATAACACGTTTGAAAAATGTGAGCTAAAACTCAGAACTGAGTAACACTTAGGTCTGGTCTTAGGTTGGTTTAACTATGTTGGTCAGGGTGTGAAAAATCCACATCCCCAAGCAACGTAGTTAAGCCAACCTAAGACTCTGTAGACGAATTCTGTTGACCTAGCTATCATCTCTTGGGGAAGTGGATTACCTACGCTGATGGGAAATCCCCAACCGTCAGTGTAGGTATACTGAAGCACTACAGCAGTGCAGCTGTGCTGGTGTAGCATTTTAAGTGTCGACAAGTCCTTGGAATTTACATAACACTTCATCTGTTCAAAATGTGACATATATAGACATTAACTAGTTTAGTTTATCCTTTCCATGCCCTTACCATCATGGATGGGAATAATAAAACTTGCCTATTTTACAGATAGAAAAAACTCAAGCAGATAGGTCAGTCAGTGTGACAGGATCCCCAGGGTATGACCTAGAACTGGGGTACCACATGAGGGTACTCTTTCTCACAGTCCAGAGACACACAGTTCTAAGGAATGCTGCAATTCCTTATGCACACAACAGAATAAGGAATGTGGTTTCTGAAGCCAGAGACCACCCTCATACTGTACTATGGGGGGCCTACTGCTTTTTCTGTGTCTTTTGCTGCCAGTTCGAATGAGCAGATAAATGAAGTCACTGAGGGCAATGAGTGAGAAGATGTGCAATTATCTTCCATATACAGGATTATCTGCTCATCCCCTACCCCAGGTTCAGAAGCACACCCCTGAATATCAACTTACATTTACTGTACAGAGCATCTTTCACCTGGAAGCACCCCAAAGCTCTCTATAAACCTAGCCAATTGGTACACAAATTATGGCTTGTATGTTCCTCTCCTGCACTTGGAGAAGAACTAATGCTGATGCATCATTTCTGTTGTGGAATAGCCTGGAAGCCAGCAGTCTGGATTCAGGCCAGGATATGGAACCAAAACCCTTTCGTAGTGTTGGGGTCCACTAGGCATAGCTATCAGGTAACTCGGGAGAGTGGAAGGCCAAAGTGTCGATGAAACTCTTTTGCTCTGGGCCTATCTGAACCCCCAAACTCCATCTTGTGAACTCTCACCTACTTCTGTGCTCACTGTTTACAGGCTCTGAAGTAGGCTGAAGCAGAAATGTATTGGTCAGCGTTTCTAGCAGATGGCTGCAGTTTCACTCACACTAGCAGAAATAATAGAGATAAGGAGGAGGAGTAGTTAGTTTGCAGGCATCTAACTCAAGGTCGCAGAGACTGGGAAAGTTTTCTCACAAGCTTATGTAGAGCTTATTGTAACAGTTGTCTGGAAGGGAGGGGTGAGGAGGAACAGCCAGACAAAGAGATGTATGGAAACAGTTTGGTGTATAAAAGGTAAAAGTTGTTTGTATTTGTGGCACTGGATTTGAGACATGCTGGTCTCCTAGTGCCATTTCAGAGCTCTGAAATAAACTTGGCTTGCTTTCTCCCCTCGGTGTCTTCATTGGTGCTAAGCACACCGGGCCACGGACCATTGTTGTCCGCCTCGAGCCCTTGAGCGGCCAACAGTTTTGGCGTCCCTGGGTGGGCTCGAGGCTGAAATTTAGCCTTGCCCGGATCCCTCCTGGTGGCCGACGGATTACGACGACGACCGACGCCCAGAGCTCACTGGTGACTTCATCGGGGGCCTCGGCAGAGACGTGGTTTGCTCGACCCCGGAGGGCACAACGGTGCAACGCACACAGACAGTGGAGAAGCAGCTGCGGGTGACGGTGGGGAACCGGTCCCGTGGACAGGGCGACGGTGCAGAACCGGACCCTTGGATAAGGTAGGAACAGTCCAGTGGGGACTTTATCTGTCTTGACCTGGGGACGCCCAGTGTCTGCCTGTTTTGACCTGGGGATGCCCAGAGTCTCCCTCAGTATGGGGCAGGGACAGAGTACAGCCAGCAGGGTACAGTGTACACCCTTAGAATGCATTCTGGTGAACTGGAAAGTGTTTGGATCTGATCAGTTGATTAAAAGTAAATTGGAAAAGGTTCTGTACAGTTGATTGGCCTCAGTACCAGCTGGAGTGCCAAGAAAGGTGGCCACCGGAAGGATCACTTAATTACAACATGATCCTTCAATTGCTTTTGTTTTGTCAGAGAACAGGTAAATGGAATGAACATCTCTATGCGTATACGTCTATGGTGTTAAGAAATAGGACTGATATTTTGTTCAAGTGCCATTTGACTCCGACAGGCTCGGTAGTAACGGCTGCTAAACCCCAGAACCCTCCCACTGTTGTAATGCCAGAATCGGTGTCCCCTTTGGCTCCTTCACCCCCACAGGCTTCAGAGAGTAACCCCCACCCCGTGGGATTGTATCCGTTGATTACTGAGAGTGTGGTAGCCCGTCCAGGAACACAAGAAATCTTTGAAGGGTGTCTGGCTAGCCATAAGCCTGACTGGGATGACTGTAAGATACTTATGAGAACCCTGTTGTCTGAAGTGGAGCGGAATCAGGTAATAGCTAAGGCACAGAGAAGGCATTTAAGGTTTAAAAGGGAAAGCTATTGGACACCAGAGGTTGTACAGAGAGGAATCCTCAGAAGTGAGTGTGCTCGTCCTGGTTTGTTGCTTCAAAGCTCTGTACAGAAGTTATGTTACTGGAAAGGTGTATGATGGCAATGAGTATGTGTTAATGGTTGGAGAAAAGGTGTATGAGTGAAGAGTGGAAGGTTCCTTTGGAAGTTAGAAGAAACCGAGAAAGGGAGAAGAGGAAAAAGCACAGAATGAGTTAACTGAGAGGAAAATACAGCTGGCCTCAGTCCAAGGACATTGTACGCAGCTAAGACTTTGCTGACAACCAAGAGAAAGGGGGGCCTGAATGTGCCCAAGCAACTGTGAGATCTGCAAAATACTGCAAGACATAATGAGGACAACAGAAGGGTTAAGAAGCAGCTTGGTTGGACAGTATTGGCTCAAGGATTTGGAAATTCCCCCACTCTGTTCGGACAGGCTTTGGCCAGAGACTTGGAGGAGTGGGATAATTCAGATAGAGCCCTCCTGCTGCAATATGTAGATGACTTGTTAATTGCTGCTGTGGGTCTAATCCCTTGTCTCAGAGCTACTGTGAGTCTCCTAAACTTTATTGGACTGCGAGGATACAGGGTATCTCAAAGCAAAGCCCAAATTGCTCTTTCAGAGGTTCAAGATCTGGGATTTCACATCAGGCAGGGAGAGAGACAGCTCTCAAATGAAAGAAAGGAGGCTATCTGCCAAGTTCCCATCCCCAGCAACCGTAAACGGCTTAGGGCATTCCTGGGCATGGCAGGTTTTTGCAGAATATGGATTCCAAAGTTTGGACTGTGGGCTAAACCTCTGTATGAATGTGTTAAGGGAGCGGATCATGACCCTTTTCACTGGTCCCCAGAAGCGGACAGGGCATTTCAGCTATTAGGTGCCTGGAAGCGTCCTGTGGCATACTTCTCTAAACAACTGGATCAAGTTTCAAAGGGATGGCCAGCCTGTTTGAGGGCGGTCGCAGCTACTGCTCTAGTGCTTGGGGAAGCTGGAAACTGACACTGGGAGGAACTGTGCAAGTGTATGTTCCCCATATGGTCCGAGCCTTGCTGGATACTAAGGGTGGTCTTTGGCTCACACAGGCTCGGGTTGCTCGGTACCAGGCGAAGCTGTTAGAGAATCCTGAAGTCACCCTGCAGATCTGTCCCTCCCTTAATCCAGCTACACTGCTACCAGAGACAGAAAAGCAGGAACATGACTGTCTGGAAATCATAGATGTTCAGTATTCTAGCCGCCCAGATCTAGAAGATCAGCCACTCCCAAATGCTGACTTGGAATGGTATACAGATGGAAGTAGTACTGTTGTGGATGGGCAAAGGAGGGCTGGTTATGCTATTGTGTCTCTTCATGATACCGTGGAAGCTGAGAGTTTACCGGCAGGGACATCTGCCCAGCTTGCTGAACTAGTGGCCCTGACTTGAGCTGGCGAAAGACAAACGGGTTAATATCTTTACTGATTCAAAGTATGCTTTTGGGGTATTGCATGCTCATGCTGGTTTGTGGAAGCAAAGGGGAATGCTAACAGCCCAAGGCTCTCCGGTCAAGTACGGGTCTCAAATTCTCCGGCTTTTAGAAGCAGTACAACTCCCCTCAGCAGTAGCAGTGGTGCATTGCAAAGCCCATCAAAGGGAAGATCAAGATGTAACCAAGGGCAATGCCAGAGCAGACAGGGAAGCTAAGCGAGCTGCTACCCTGAAGTCACCAGCTGAGGAGAATGCCCAAATGCATGCCCTTATCCCATCAGTGGGGGAGCTTGCAGCCCCTCAGTACTCCCAAGAGGACAGAAACCTGGCTGACAGTCTCAGTCTCCAGGAAAAGGAGGGATGGCTTTATTCCACAGAGGGAAAAATCCTCCTGCCCAAGGGCTTGATTCGACCGGTGTTGCAGGAACTGCATCAAACCACACATGCAGGCAGAGAGGCTCTTACCCAGCTCATGAATAAATATTTTTCTAACCTCTAGACTTAAACCCCTAGCATCACAGGTACAAGCTGAATGTTTAATCTGCCAAAAGAATAACCCTCGACCAGGAGTAGCAGTGCCACCAGCCACCCTGGAACCTACCCCAGGCCCAGGATTGGTGTGGCAAATAGACTTTACGGAGTTTCCCAGGACCCAAGGGTACAGGTACCTTCTCGTCTTAGTGGATTGATTCAGCGGATGGCCTGAGGCCTTCCCATGTCGTAACAACACTGCCAAGACAGTGGCTCTTAAGTTTGTTAAGGAGATCATTCCTCGCTTCGGCCTTCCTCAGTGGATGGAATCTGATAATGGAACACACTTCACATCTCAAGTGGTTCAAAAGATATCAAGTGCTCTGCAGATTCCTTGGAAACTCCACACACCCTGGCGACCTCAAGCCAGTGGAGTAGTGGAACGCACAAATCAGACACTCAAGCGACACCTCTCAAAGGTCTGTCAGGAGGCCTCTCTTAAGTGGCCTGATGCCTTGCCCCTTGTGTTACTTCGCATTCGTGCTCTCCCTAAGGGTAGGATAGGGCTTAGTCCCTTCGAGATTATGTTTGGAAGAGCATGGCCTATGAATGGTACCCCAGTTCTGGCAGGGGAATGGGAAGTGGGGTTGTGGTTTCTTGTCTCAGTACATGTGCTCTCTGGCTGCTATTCTTTCTTTTCTTCACAGGTACACCAAAGATTCACAGCCTCTTCTGCTGGATACTAGGGTCCACTCTTTGCAGCCTGGTGACTCCGTTCTCGTGCGGACCTGGAAGAATAAGCCTCTCCAAGAGAAGTGGGAAGGGACCCCACACCGTCCTGCTTGTCACCCATACAGTGGCAAAGGTCGAAGGACACAAGAACTGGATTCATCACTCCCGACTGAAAGCAGTGCCCGCTCCTGAACAGTGGACTGTCCAGCCCGCGGAGAAGACTGCTAACGACGATTTGGGACTTAAGCTGTTATTCAAAAGACAGTAAGGATCACTGGGAATGCGTTGTGATCTCTCTGAACAGTCACAGCATACTCCCCGCGAGAACCCTGAGCATTGGTTTTATTTTCTCACAGAAGGCGGACCTGGCCTATGTATTTGGTCTTGTTATTTTTTGACTTGTTTAGTGTCAACAATTCTTCTTATCTTCTGGGTATTAGGGTTTGTGGTACTAGTGCCTACAAATGGCTTCCTAATGGTTGGCATGGTAGCTGTTACAAAGGCTATCTTGCTCCTCCCCTCCGCATTCTACCCAAGGCTCCCTCAGGTCGCCTTGAGAACCCATCAGTGAAGGAGACAGGTTTGGGATGATATCCCTCCCTTCCTATGGGGTGGGACGGCTAACCCAACTCTACAGAAGACTGTCTAAATTTCTCACCCAGTTTGCCAATGATACCCTAGCCATAGAGAAAAGCATAAGTTCTGAGCTGTACCAGCTTCGACTGCTGGCTTTACAGAACCGACAGGCCCTAGATTATGTGTTAGCCTCACGGGGCGGTGTATGTGCCCTTATTGGAGAAGAGTGTTGTACCTATGTCCCAGAGTGTTCACAGGACATTAACAAGCACATCTTGTCAGCTGAACAGGCCTTTAACCAGTGGAAGGCCCAGGAAGGGGAACCCACTATTTTGGATTCCCTTTGGGGTTGGATACCTGGTTTAGGGGAACTAGGGGATATAGGGGAAGCATTGTTCGCATCTTGCTCACAGGTGTGGTAATATGTTTTGTCCTTTTCCTTTTGCTCATTTGCTGTAAAGTGCTCATACGTAAGATTTGTACCTCCCCCTTCCCAGAGGTTCCTTATACCCTCTCATTGATAATCCTGATTGCATGGAGCTTAATCGCATTTTGTCTTTAGAGTATGAGAAAACTCTGACAAAGGTTTGTTGAGTGTTCTCAAAGGAGGGATTGTTGGGGTCCACTAGGCATAGCTACCAGGTAACTCGGGAGAGTGGAAGGCCAAAGTGTCGATGAAACTCTTTTGCTCTGGGCCTATCTGAACCCCCAAACTCCATCTTGTGAACTCTCACCTACTTCTGTGCTCACTGTTTACAGGCTCTGAAGTAGGCTGAAGCAGAAATGTATTGGTCAGCGTTTCTAGCAGATGGCTGCAGTTTCACTCACACTAGCAGAAATAATAGAGATAAGGAGGAGGAGTAGTTAGTTTGCAGGCATCTAACTCAAGGTCGCAGAGACTGGGAAAGTTTTCTCACAAGCTTATGTAGAGCTTATTGTAACAGTTGTCTGGAAGGGAGGGGTGAGGGGGAACAGCCAGACAAAGATGTATGGAAACAGTTTGGGGTATAAAAGGTAAAAGTTGTTTGTATTTGTGGCACTGGATTTGAGACATGCTGGTCTCCTAGTGCCATTTCAGAGCTCTGAAATAAACTTGGCTTGCTTTCTCCCCTCGGTGTCTTCATTGGTGCTAAGCACACCGGGCCACGGACCATTGTTGTCCGCCTCGAGCCCTTGAGCGGCCAACAGTAGCACTGATGGATGATCTCCTCCTGTCAATGACTAGAGGACATTCTCATCCTGCTGGACCTTTCTATAGCATTTGACACTGTTGACCATGAGATTCTGCCGTCTCACCTGAGAGAGGTGGCAGGGATCCAGGGTAATGCACTAAAATGGTTTGAATCTTTCCTGGAAGGATGCTTCCAACAAGTCAAGATGGGAAATTGCACCTAGACCCCTTTCTTGTGGGGTTCCACAAGGATCAATTCTCTCTCCGGTCCTTTTCAATATCTACATCAGAGATCTCAAACTCAAATCACCACAAGGGCCACATGAGGACTAGTACATTGGCCCGAGGGCTGCATCACTGAAACCTTTTCATACAACGATACAAAAGTATAGTCAAAAATGAAAAAAATGAAGATATAATAGTAATAATAATATAATATAGTATGCTATTAAAAGTCAATGTATTAACTTTTTTAAAACTGTAATGCGAAGAGGGGTTTTAATAAAATATAAACACCTGTAACTATTCCTTATGTGGTCAGTAACACTGATGATGAGCTACACTAACAGTCTATCAACATAGCTGTAATGGCAGGAACATTTTAAAGTAACTATTCATACAAATTACATTGCCACTTTTAACAAACATTCTTCCCAACTACTCACAGCAAAGAATCATACATGCTGAACTTCATACCTCAGACTGCTCATCTAGTCCATGAGGCCCCAACCCTGCCCCGCCCCCATTCCAACCCCTTCTCCAAAGTCCCCGCTCAGACTCCGCCCCTTCCCTGCCCCTATTCCAACCCCTTCCCCAAATGCCCGCCCTGGCCCTGCCTCTTCTCCGCCTCCTCCCCTGAGTGAGCCGCGTCCCTGCTCCTCCCCCTTCCCTCCTGGAAAGTCCTAAGTGCGGCCAAACAGCTGTTTGGTGGTGGGAAGTGCTGGGAGGTAGGCGGAGGAGTGGGGACGTGGTGTGCTCGGACGGGAAGAGGGGAAGGGGAGCTTGGCTGCCGGTGGAGTTGGCACCTATGGTGGGCCACAGGAAATAACTTCACGGGCTGCATGTGGCCCACATATTTGAGACCCCTGATCTACATGAAGCCACTAGGTGAACTGATCAGACAGCATCGATGCAAGTGCCAGCTATATGCAGATGATATACAGCTCTACGTATCCTTCATCACATAGGACTGCACCACTGCTACCAGGATGGTATAGTGCTTGGATGAGATCAGCTTTTAGATGAAGCTGAACCCAAGCAAGACAGAGGTGATGCTGGTGGTCAGAGGAAAGTATTTTGCAGAGCTTGTGGGCAGGGTGCAGTTGCTGTTGGTTGAAGATACACACCACAATTGGTCAATTCAGTCCATAGTCTAGGAATACTCTTGGATTCCTGGCTGATATTGAGCTCTCACATAGCAGCATCTGTGAGTAATGCTTTCCACTATCTCCAGTTGGCTAAGAAACTCTTCCTGAATGACAAAGCCTTGGCCTCAGTTATGCATGTCTGTCACCTCTCAGCTGGATTAAAACAATACGATATACCTGGGTACGAAGTCTTGACACTTAAGAAATGCCAACTAGTACAGAACACCCCAGTGCATCTCCTCAGCAACGCAGGCCGCTGGGAACCTAAGTTCCCTCTAAACTGTGCAGCCGCGCAGCAGCCTATTAAGTGCCACACAGGCGCTCAGGGCTGCGGTGGTGAGAGATGCCTCTCCCCCAGCCCTGCCACGGCCGGGGGACAGGCGCCCCTCCCCCTGGCCTCAACCCAGACTTGGCCTGTGCCTGCCATGGCCCCAACCCAGCCCAGACCTGCTGTGGCCGAGGGAGAGGTGCCTATCCTACAGCCCGAGCCCCAGAGCTGCCATGGTGGGGAGAGGCACTTCTCCCCCACAGTCCAGGTGCTGCTGCGGGGAGTGAGAGCTGGGGGGAGTCCTCTCTCCCCACTGTAGCCCCAGGGGAGCCTGTACCTCAAGCCCCTCATCCCCAGCCCCACTCCAGAGCCCGCACCCCCATCCGGAGCCCTCACTTCCCCTCACCCCAACCCTCTGCCCCAGCACTGAGCCCCTCATCCCCAGCCCCACTCCAGAGCCTGCAGCCCCCAGTGGGAGTCCTAACTCCCCCCACACACCCCAACCCTCTGCCCCAGCCCTGAGCCTCCTCCCACATTCCAAACCCCTCAGCCACACCCCCGCCACATGAATTTTGTTATGTGGACCAATATCACATCACACATCACCTCCATATTGGTGCACATAACAAAATTAATTCTGCACATGCATGGGAAAAATTAGAGGGAACACTTCTGGGAACATATCAAACCTGTGCTCAGCTCCCTACGCTGGCTTCCCATACTATATCCAGTCACGTTCAAGGAGGATCAATTGACAAGTAGGACCACAGCTGAAGGGCTAATTAGAGAGAGACGCAAACCCAGCAGCTGGGACCAGATAAATAGAGAGGAGGCAAGCCCTGGAAAGGAAGCGGGTGTGGAGTTGGAAGGAAAGCAGAGCTGGCTGCTGCTAGTACTACTCCTCCCCCCCCCCCCCAAAGTAAAAGGGAGCGGACTGGGACTTGTCTGTACGTAAATAGTCCTCCAGACAGTAGCCTGATAGAACACTATAATAAAGCACCGTGGTGGTGAAGGTGGCCTGGAATGAGTGTCGTCTGTATCTGAGGTAAGAGAGACTCACAGGACACCACCCCATGGCACTTGCCCAGCTGCCTTTTCCCTTTCCACAGTCCCACTGTAGCTTTTCCCCTAATCTTACTCCCCTTCTTTACCACACAGCAAGAGGGCAAGGAACACAGAGGTCTCTATAGAGCGTGATCCCTTCTCCCTCTCCTGAAAGACAGCTGATTCTGGAGTGGTGGAAGGTAGCAGCTATTTAACAGCACACAGCAAAACAATGCAATAGGATGTAGAGAAAAATCCCAGAACCATTAAAAATGCAGGGAGAACGTATGCAGACAAAAATACGAGCACTTTAAGGCCCATAAAACACTCTGGACCTTTGATTCTACATCTCATCTGAAACACAGCTCCTCCAGCAGCACCTCCTTACAAACCTGCTGGGGCATCAGCCCAATATTCCTTCAGAGGGTAGAATCACACCAGCTTCCCCTCCTACAGTTCGGGAACACACCTTACACTTCTCCCACCCTGTCATTGTGCCAGCCAAGCCTTGCAGAGCTGACAGGCCAGCCTGGCTGCACATTTCTAATTCTTTCAGGTTCTGGGTAATATTTTCAAAAACACCTATGTTACTTAGGAGCCTAGCTCCCATTTTCAGATGGGACTTAGGCGTTTTGGAGCCTAATTCTTATTGACAGCAATAGGATATGGGTTGCTAAGGCACTCAGGCACTTTTGAAAATGTTACCCTATATCTAAAACATTACACAACTTTGCGTCAGCTGAAACAGACTTAACTATGCAAATTACTCAAGTGTGACTTAGATAAAAAAATATAGTGATAAGTGGCTAAGCTGCACTGAGGCAGAATAGAGATGGATGCTACAGATGGGCAAATAGTCTGTTATCTTTACAGTAGAAAAATGATATTGCCACAAGTTTGATTCAGGGCCAATAACTTGATCATGCTCGAGGATAGTGACATATTTTACCCTCGACAAAATTAGGAATGTATCCCAAATGATAATTCACCATTTGCACAGGGAAACAATAATTTGTGGGTTGAGGGTGGGAACAAATCTGCAACGTGTGCCAGTCAGCTCTGAGCTAGAATTGGGGTGAGGTGGGGTGGAGGGAGATTTCTGAAATCACGAGGGGGCTCAAGTTGCTATAGATCCAGAACTCACAGGCAGTGCACAAGGCATCCCATCCCTTTTCTACTCTGATTATTTTTCCAAGGGTGTCTAGTTAGAACTTCACTTTGTAACTTTGATTCCAAAAAGCCTCTTTCTTTTCAGCCAAACTTTGGAAAAGAGACTGGAACTTCATTGTGGTACAATGGGAGCTTTAGCAAGGATTCCTTGAGGTGCTGCTTTGGCAAACTCTCAGCACCAGATGGCGCCACATTTGCATGAGCAATCTCATCAGCTTCCAGCAGACCTTGGGTTTGCCCCCTTTGAGGACCTGTTCAGAAAAGAAAAGCTCTGCTCACTCATGCTGAAAAAATGCACCATTTAATTTTGTGGCAGACAGCCACTGGATTTTCTTCTGATTCACCAAGGAAGCTTGAAGCTGACTGATGCACCAGATGAGCCGAATTCCAGGATGTGGCTGGGCCCTGGAGGGCCAGCAGATATGCAATTTTCATCTCAAGACACAGTCCTGGCAGTTATCATGCTTATGCTAGCAGCTGTGTTTCAAAGAGTTATTAGACAATTAAAAGCCATGCCCAGAAAATAATCTCTCGCTCTCCCACCTTTATGCCACGCCAGCAACCTCTTTTCAACATAGATTCACAAGTTTCCCGAAAGTTACATTCCTCCTTCCCACCCCAAATTCCAGACATTACTCTCAAGCCATTCACCCCCACTCCCATACCATTGTTATTACTTGGCAATATGGCAGAAGAGGAGGGGAAGCAGGTAACTTTCATACTCATGTTAAATTGTGAGCTGGGGGGCTGACACGTGACAGGTGTGGTAGCTGCAGTCCTCTGAAATGTTATTAGCTAGAAAGGGTAGAATTATCAATAATGCCGAAAAGGCAGAAGTTTTCAATAAATATTTTGTTCTGCATTTGGCAAAAAAAAAAAACAGATTATTTTGTCATATCATTTGACAACATTCTTTTGATTCCACTCCATCTCAGAAGGCTGTTAAACTGCAGCTACTAAAGTTAGACATTTTAAAATCAGCATCCAAGAGTTTGTGAAGAGCTGTCTGAGAAGGTTGCTAGACCATCAATGTTGATTTTCAATAAGTCTTGAAGCACTGGGGAAGTTCCAAAGGACTAGAAGAAAAGTAATATGCAATATTTAAAAAGGGTAAATGGATGATGCAGGTAAATATAAGCCTGTCACTCTGACATCAATCCTGACTAGGAAAATGGAGAGGCTGACAAGGGACTTGATTAATAAAGAATTAAAGGAGGGTAATATCATTAATGTCAATCAACACAGGTTTATGAAAAAATAGATCCTGTCAAACTAACTTGATTTTTTTTTTTATGAGATTACAAGTTTGGTTGATAAAGTAACAGTATTGATGTAATATACTTAGACTTCTATAAGGCATTTGGCTTGATACCACATGACATTTTTATTTAAAAAAACCTAGACAGGCACACTTTAAATGGATTAAAACTGGCTAATGGTTAGGTCTCAAAATGTAATTGTAAAGAGGGAAATCATAATTGAATGGGTTTGTTTCTCATGGGGTTCTGCAGGGATCAGTTCTTGGCCCTACACTATTTAACATTTTTTATCAATAACGTGGAAGAAAACATAAAATCACCACTTTTGCAGATGACACAAAAATGGGGGGAGTGTTAAATAATGAAGACAGGTCACTTCATACAGACCCATCTGGATCACTTGGTAAACCAGGTGGCACGCAAACAATATATGTTTTAATATGGCCAAATGGAAATGTATACATCTAGGAACAAAGAATGTAGACCATAATTACAGGAGGTAGGACTATCCTGGGAAGCAGTGATTATGAAAAAGATTTGGGAGTTATGGTGGATAATCAGCTGAACATGAGCTCCTAGTATGATACGGTGGCCAAAAGGGCTAATTCAATCCTTGGCTGCATAAACAGGGGAATCGTGCATAGGAGTAGAATGGTTATTTTGCCTCTGTATTTGGCACTGGTGCAACCACTTCTGGAATACTGCATTCAGTTCTGGTTCTCCACAATTCGAGGAGTGATAAACGGGAGAGGGTTCAGAAAAGAGCCCCAAGCATGATTAAAGGATTAGAAAAAATGCCTTCAAGTGATAGACTCAAGGAGCTCAGTCTATTAACAAACAGAAGGTTAAGGGGTGACTTGATTACAGTCTACATGGAAAATTAATATGTAAGAACAGGCTTGTCAGTCTAGCAGAGAACTGATCCAAAGGCTGGAAGTTGAAGCTAGACAAATGGAGACTGGAAATAAGGTGCACATTTTTAACAGAGAGAAGCCATGTTGCTATGGAGCAGTTTGCTTTTCCATAATCCTGTATGTAGCCATCGGAATGCCAAACCACTTGGGCATTCCATTAGCATCCGCTATTTCTCCTTTGCTTCCTACCCACCCTCCTTTCACTTGTCACTTGACCAGATAGCAAGTGTGAAAAATCGGGACAGGGTGGGGGTAATAGGCGCCTATATAAGACAAAGCCCCAAATATCGAGACTGTCCCTATAAAATCGGGACATCTGGTCACCCTACTTGTCCTTAAGGAAACTTTCCACCCACTCAGGAACCACAATGTCTTGTTCACCTACAGGGACAGAGTGATGTGGGCTTATTTTTGCAAGCAGAAATCCAAAGCTCAGGGAAGAGGAGATGGGCATGGGCATCCCTTTGCCCTCAAAAGCAGGAAATCCTCATAACAGGCTCTTAATATAAGGTGTCCTTTTACATGAGACCTGAGCTAAGTCACATCAGGCCTGACGATTCTGGGTCTAGAAGGAGGAGCTACGGGTGTTGTGGCTCTCGGAGGCTTCTGCTCCCTAGCCCAGCTGACAGCCTTTCATTTGGCAACAGGGTGGGGATGTGGAGGTATCTGCTGCAGGGTGGGTGGCATTGCAGGTGGCAGCAATAGCTTAAGGCATGAAGACTGCGTGTGCTTTCCTGGCACTGACAGCAGCAGTATCTGCAGGCTCCCTCCCGTGAGTCCACAGGCAGAACTCAGACCATAGCTGCCATCCAACAGCTCACCTGAATGACTGGAGAAGAGGGTCAGCAAAGCTCTCACTTGCAAAGGACCCCACCCACAAAGCTCCTGATTGGAGGAGGTGTCCAGCCCCACTGGTTGGCTGGAAAGCTCTACTTAAACCAGAAAGAGGCATCGGAACAGGAAGTTGTCTGAGCATCTAGAGGAATCCCTGGCTGTCTGCTACTATGGACCTTGCCTACTTTCTTGCCTGACTTCTGAGCTTCACCTCTGAGCCTGTACCTCTCCTCCTCCTCCCAGATCCCCCACCCCCACCGGTTCCCAGTTCCTGCTTCTGCCTTGCTCCTGGTCCCTGCTCCTATGCCCTACCCTTGACTCTGACTTTGGCTCTTGACTGTGTGTTTTGTTGTGTTGTCATTGATTTTTGTTTTAAAGCCTGACTTCCCAAACGTTGAGGTTAAATTCTACTCTCACAGGCATGCACACTAGCCCAAAGTCAATGGGATCCCCAGGGCAGAGATTGGTCAGTTGGGCCCTACGATTTCTGTACTTAAAATCCTTAAAAATAGAAGACTTTGTTTCTCCACTCTGCTAGACCAGCATAAAACTGGTGTACTAAAGTGGAGAAGAAGTCCAATGGGATTTGGGCACCTAACTCCTTAAGCTTCTCTGTAAAGCCTAATCAAAATTGTCTCTGCACATTATGTTTGTTGTAATCACTTTGTATGTCCCAGTTTTTCATAAAAGTTTCTGAGACATCATTTTGGGACTCTTGAAATGTCCCAGTTTTTCATTCAATCAGCCAAAGCATTTGGATTTTTTTTAAATAACTATAAATGTTTGTTCAGGATGACTTGCTACACCAGAATTTGTGCGCTGTGTGTGTGTGCCAGGAACAAGCAGTCCAGGGGAACAAGAGTTCAACGTGACGAACAGTGCGTGGAGTGAAGAGAAAACTCAAATGATAGTAGTTGCTATCCAAGCTGCCCTTTCGCTCAGAGTGCATGCGAATGACAATTCACTGCTCGCTCAGGACATCCAGTTACTGGAAAAAAATCATCCACTTTGGGAAACATGCATGTGTCACTGCAGAGTTAGAAGCTAGCAGTAGTGACACCAGAACACGTGAAAAAACAACAACAACTATACTTCTGTCTTTCATATGCTGACGTTTGAACCTAAAATAGTGTCACCATGAAATTGTCCCAGTTTTTTTTTTCTTTTGAAAATAGTCACCTTATTTGTGGCTTTTTTCTTGTACTGCACCGTTAAAAGGAGACACATTTCCCCTTCCTGCTGCAGATCTGTGACACACTTGCTACAGCCTGTAGACAGCAGTCACGTACTGTGCTATCTCACGGAGACTTTACTTCTGTTCTCTCTCCTTGGTTGTTCTGCTTACCTAAAATAAGCCACCAAGGTCAATAGTAGATGTTTTGCACTTTGTATATAGAATCGTGGTGTAAGATCTTTCAAAAGCATAAAGAAAGCAGCGTTTCTGCAGACAATGCTGAATCTATGTTGAGCTGCACACCGGTCTTCATTGTGAGGTGGCTGCATTTCACTAGACAGTTTAAAAAGCCAATTATACTATAGAGCCATGTTAGCACCGCGTATAGATAAGTCAGTTTCTGTTTCCATTATAAGTCTCTAAATTCTGGGGTTCATAATCTGGTCATAAAATCTTCACTAGTGAGTGAAACTTGGGCATGAATGAGTCTCTCTGAGCATGCTAAATGCAGAGGCTCAAACAAAATGTATACCTCAAAAACAAAACAAAACAAAACACCACAGTAAGAAGACAAAAAAAAAAAAAAAAAAAAAAGAAGAAGAAGCAACAGCAGCCAGCATGGCTAAACAGAGTAAAAGAGGCAGTTAGATTCCAACAGACATCCTTTAAAAATTGGAAGTCAAATCCTACTGAGGAAAATAGAAGAAGTATAAGCTCTGGCAAGTCAAGTGTAAAAGCATAATTAGGCAGGACAAAAAAGAATTTGAAGAACTGGCAAAATACACAAGAACTAATGGCAAAAAATAAAATAAAAATTATGTACCTCAGAAACAGAAAGCCTGCCAAACGATCGGTGGGGCCACTGAATGATTGAGGTGCTAAAGGAGCACTCAAGGAAGACAAGGCTGTTGTGAAGAAGCTAAATGAATTCTTTGTATTGGTCTTCACTGAACAGCATGTGAGGAAGATTCCCACACCTAAGCCATTCTTTTTAGGTGACAAATCTAAGGAACTGTCCCAGTCTGAGGTATCAGTAGAGGAGGTTTTAGAACAAATCGATAAATTAAAGAGTAATAAGTCACTAGGACCAGGTGGTATTCATCTGAGAGTTCTGGTGGACGAACTCAAATATGAAATTGCAGAACTGCTAACTGTGATATGTAACCTATCACTTAAATCAGCCTCTGTACCAGATGACAGAGGATAGCTAATGTAACTCCAATTTTTAAAAAACATTCCAGAGGTGATCCTGGCAATTACAGGCCAGCAAGCCTAACTTCAGTACCAGGCAAATTGGTTGAAACTAGGGTTACCATATGTCCGGGTTTCCCCGGACATGTCCGGCTTTTGGGTCTTTAAATAGCCGTCCGGGGGGAATTTGTAAAAAGCTAAAAATGTCCGGGATTTCCCCCGGACGGCTATTTAAAGACCCAAAAGCGAGGACAGGGCAGCCGCGCTGGGGGAACCGTGGCAAGCCGGCGCCGCCGGCGCCACTCACCTTTCCTCCCTGGGCCCTGGGGCAGCGCGCAGTGAGCTCCCGGCACGGCGGCGCCAGCCCACGGGGCCCCCAACCCGGCCGGCAGGAGACTGCAGAGCGCAGCCCTGCCCCTGCCCACAGAGAGGCAGGGAGGTCTCACTCCCCTGCGTGCTGCAGCGGGGCGGGGCCTGTAGACTCCGGCAGCAGGCAGCTGTCGCCGGGCAGAGAGCCCCCGCCACCCCTGGCCCCCTCCCCTCGACCCGACCCTAGGAAGGGGCCAGAGGGACTGGGAGGGACCTGCCTGCTGCATGCTTCCTGGGAGCCGCTCCAGCCTCCAGGTAAGCACTGCTGGGCTCACCTGGCCCCCTGGCAGGTCCCTCTGGGGGGGCTCCCCTCAGACCCACTGCCCTCAGGCCCCAGCCTGACCCTGTTCCCTCAGCCTCCCCCGCAGGCCCCCCTGTACCTCCCACCCCGAACCCACTGCCCTCAGTCCCTGCCCCCGTTCCAACAGCCTCCCCCACAGTCCCCCTGCTCCTCCAACCCACTGCCCTCAGCCTTGCCCTACCCCAAATCTCTTCTTCAGCCTCCCCCGTCATCCCACCCCCATCGCTCCCCCTGCTGTCCCACCCCCTCAACTTCCCACCATTCCAGTACTGCTCCCCTCTGTCTCATCCCCTCCAGACCCTGTCCCTCTCCCCAACCCCCCAACCCTCCCCAGCCCAGCCCCATTGTCTCCCCCGCCCCACCCCACTCTACACAGCTCTCTCTACCCTGTCCCATTCATGCTCCCCTCAGCCCCTACCCTACTCCCCCCATCCCAGTCCTGTCCCATCCCCCTCAGCCCCACCCCCAGTCCCAGTCCTGTCCCCCTCAGTTCCTCCACCCTGCTTCCCCCGGTCCATCCCCACACACCCACCGACTCCCTCGACCTCCCTCCCCCCAATCCCACTGCCTGGACCCACCCCCGTCCCACTCAGGACATGCATGAAAAAGAAGCAATGGGCTTAAATTGTAGCAAGGGAGAGTTAGGTTAGACATTAGGAAAAACTTCCTAACTGTAAAGGTAGTTAAGCACTGGACAAATTATCTAGAGAGGTTATGGAGTAGCAGTCATTGGAGTTTTTTAAGAGGTTAGACAAACACCTGTCAAGGATGGTCTAGTTGTTATTACTCAGTCCTGCCTCAGTGCAGGGGTTTGACTAGAT
>NW_020664463.1:15317745-15327814 GCF_002925995.2 Terrapene triunguis | reverse complement strand
TCCTCCCTCCCCCTCCCCCCCCCACTTACCTTCTGCCTGCTTCCTGCGAATCAAATGTTCGCGGGAAGCAGGGGAGGGGGCGGAGACTTTGGGGGAGGGGGCGGAGTTGGGGCAGGGGCGGGGCTGGGGGCGGGGCCGGGGCCCCGTGGAGTGTCCTCTTTTTGGACACTCCAAATATGGTAACCCTAGTTGAAACTATAGTGAAGGACAGAATTATCAGACACATGGATGAACACAATATGTTGGGGAAGAGTCCACACTGCTTTTTTTAAAAGGGAAATCATGCTTCACCAATCTATTAGAATTCTTTGAGGGGGTCAACAAGCATGTGGACAAGGATGTTGCTACAGTGTATTTGGACTTTCAAAAAGCCTTTGACAAGGTACCACAGCAAAGGCTCTTAAGCAAAGTAAGCTGTCATAGGATCAAGGGAAGGTCCTTTCATCAGTCCGTAACTGGTTAAAAAATAGGAAGCAAGGGTAGGAATAAATGGTCAGTTTTCACAGTGGAGAAAGGTAAATAGCAGGATCCCCAAAGAGTTGTTCTGGGACCTGTGATGTTCAACCTATTAATAAGTGATCTGGAAAAAGGGGTAAACAGTGAGGTGGCCAAGTTTGCAGATGATACAAAATCACTCAAGATAGTTAAATCCAAAACTGACTGTGAAGATTTACAAAAGGATCCCACAAAACTGGGTTACTGGACAGCAAAATGGCAGGTGAAATTCAATGTTGATAAGTGCAATGTAATGTACACTGGAAAACAAACCTAACTATACATACAAAATGATGGGGTCAAACTTAGCTGTTACTGCTCAAGAAAGAGATCCCGGAGTCGTTGTGGATAGTTCTCTGAAAACACCTGCTTAATGTGCACTGGCAGTCAAAAAAGGCAACGGATATTAGGAAAGAGGTGGCTAATAAGATAGAAAATATCATAATGCCACTACATAAATCCAAGGTACACCCACACTTTGACTACTGCATGTAATTCTCGTCGCCCCATCTCAAAAAAAAGATATATTAGAACTGAAAAAGGTACAGAGAAGGGTAACAGAGCTTCTCTTTCCAGCAGTGCTGTCACCACGCACGCAAGCAAGCAGCTTCTAATGCTTTGCAGGATGTGGAACAGCTTTAATCTGAGGTTAGATTTAAAAGACTGGGACTATTCATCTTAGAAAAGAGACGACTAAGGGTGGATATGATAGCGGTCTATAAAATCTTGAATGGTGTGGAGAAAGTGAATAAGGAAGTGTTATTACTCCTTCCCATAACATAAGAACCAGGGGTCACCCAATGAAATCAATAGGCAACTACTTTAAAACAAACATAAAGAAGTACTTCTTCACACAGTGCACAGTCAACCTGTGGAACTCATTGCCAGGGGATGTTGTGAAGGCCAGAAGTATAGCTGGGTTAAAAAAAATTAGATAAGTTCATGGAAGATAGGTTCATCAATGGCTATTAGCCAAGATGGTCAGGGATGCAACCCCATACTCTGGGTGTCCCATAGCCTCTCACTGCCAGAAGCTGTGAATGGATAACAGGGAACGGGTCACTCAATCATTGCTCTGTTCTGTTCATTCTTTCTAAAGCATCTAGCATTGGCCATTGTCAGAAGATAGGATAGTGGGCTAGATGGACCATTCTTATGTTCTTAGAGTCATAGGTGCAGGCTTCTTCTGGGTCCCAGGAGTGCTCAACCCCCCCACTCTGCCCTAGGCCCTGCCCCCACTCAACTCCTTCCCCCAAGTTCCCAGCCCTGCACCTTCATGCTCAGTTCCACCCCCTCCCCCCAGCACCTCCTGCACGCTGCAGAACAGCTGACTGCAGTGGGCGGGAGGCAATGGGCGGGGAGGAGTTGATTGGCGCAGCTGCCGGTGGACAGGAGGCTCTGGCTGCTGGTGGGTGCTAAGCACCCACTACTTTTTTTTCCATGGGTGCTCCAGCCCTGGAACACACATGGAGTTGGTGCCTATGTTTAGAGTGACAAAACAAACAAACAACCCCCACCCACAACCCAACCCTCCCCCACATACTTCTGCCCGTATCTCTAACACACTTGTTTTTAGAGGGATGATTTGCCACTTGTTTGTCTATAATAATGAATAATATTTTGCACCTAGGAAGCACCTTTTACTTATAACATGTGATAAGACTGGTTTCTAAATGGTAAAAGGCAGGTAACATGCATGTGCTACTTACTGGGCAAATCATTTGTGATTTGGGATCCTCAATGTAACAATGCATCTGGCAGTTAAATCTACAGCATGAGATAGAAAAGAGATTTGCATTGGCAGATAGAAAGCCCCGAATGGGCATTGGTAGGCATACATTATGAACAGAGGTGTTTGGGATGCATGGATGTCAGCAGATGGAAGCTGTTTGTAGGCATAGACAGGCTGGGAATGTGTATGCATATTTAGAAAAAAAATACAGATTTTATTAATATTTTTGTTTAAAATGGTGATGTAGGAAGTTAGGTTTTTAGACCACTAAGGATCGGTCATGTTTCAACATGTTTACCAATTGTGTTTCTCCAGGAGGCATTCCTGCTGAAAAGTTCAAAGGGCAACAGTTGTAGTTTTTATTTGGGGTCCCTTTTACTCAAGTAAATCTTTATGCTTTTCTCTCTTTCTTCTGCACAATGCTGGGAAGTCTTGACTCCTAGGCACCAGATGGGTTAATGCTGTAATATCATAAAGTTTCTTAATGAAATGGCTGATGCTGGCCAGGTGCTAGCCAGCTAGGAGCTCAATGCCAGTACCTCCCCCGCTAGCTCCTAATTTTTGGATACAATCGTGCAGCCCCAAATGCCAGACTGTGGAAGCTAATTTACCATCCAAGGCATCTGCTTCTTGGCAGACTCCATGGGCATCTGCAGAAGTGGCTTTGAATAGCCTTTCCTTGTGTCACATGGTTAGATACTTGGGGGGCTAAGCAGGGGACCTGCATTGCTTTCCTTTGGCTCAGACAGCTCACTGATATCACTTGGAAAGTGGCAAAAAGCATTTTCTTTGTAGATGATTGGCTGCACATCCCCATCTATCCCCCTGGACTGTTACTGCTGGGGAATCGGAGTAGAAACAGGCTGTTTCCCATTCCCCCACCCCAATCCCCAGACACAGGCTCAAGTCAGAATCCCCTATTGGGACACCAAGGCTGAGTGCTGTAGAAATGATTGTGGGTCACTGGCAGATGTTTATGGTTTCAGGTTGGTGGGGGAATGAGCAACATAACCTTAGAAGAAACAAGCTGCTTGTGAGACTATATCATATTCACTGGAATAAGGGAAGGAAAACATAACAAGTACATACCCACTCAAAGACAGGGAAACACAGCAAGGAGCAGGCAGTTGCAAAATGGCCCCTATAGGCATATAGCAATTTGGCCTCACCAAATTTAAAGGGCCAGACTGAGAAAGGCATGCTGGGACTGTGTTCCTATTAAAGGGTGCAGCCCTGCAGCACTTAGAGTCAATAGAGTAGGGACCAGATAGCAAGTGTGAAAAATCAGAATAGGGGCTAGAGACCAGGAAGCAATATTGCCGATTCCCATAATAGTTGGTGGGGTTTTTGACCCTGAAAACTACAGCTGCTGGCAGGGCCGGCTCCAGGCACCAGCCCACCAAGCTTGTGCTTGGGGCGGCACCTGGAGGGGGGCGGCGCGGCGCTCCGGCCGCCAGGGAGAGCGGAGCCCCAGCCGGGGCTCGCCACCCTCCCCCCGGTGCTCTGGCCGTCCTCCCCCTGGCTGCCGGGGGGAGAGCGGAGCCCCTGCCGGGGCTCGCTGCCCTCCTCCCAGGGCTCCGGCCTCCCTCTCCCCCCCCCCTCCGGCGCCCTCCCCCTTGCGGGGCGGTGGGGGGCGGCCAGAGGCTTTTTTGCCTGGGGCGGTAAAAAAGCCAGAGCCGGCCCTGGCTGCTGGAGTCATTTGATTATAGGGAACTCTCCATTTTTATTTTAAAAAAAACGTAAGTTTCTAGCCCTCAAACTTGTAGACAAAAGCTTGAAAATGGGATTTCTAAAGACTCAAATCACAGAAGGCAAATCATAAGAATTTTAAATCTCATGATATTTGAGCACTTAGGGCTGACAATCCTGAGGAAATCACCAAGGAGGGGGCTGCTTCTCTGCTGTATATCCCAATACGCTAACTCAATGTGGCTTTCATGCAAAATGAGTTAGCTAATAGTTTCCATAGCACCTTTTTTTCCCCCTAGACTCCAGAGTGCTTTACATACCACTCATACAATAGATGCAAAGAGCCATAGGAATGCAACTAGTGCTGGGGTGGAGAACTACAGTGAGTCAATTGCATGCTGAAAGGCTACAGCAAACTAGTACATAGCATGCTGAACAACAGTGAAGGAGGGGAAATTCTGGTTAAAAACACTGGGACCAACCTTTTATATGAAGTGCTACCGGAGAGGTGTGGGCTTGGGGCTTCTGAGAAATTAGGCCACTAAAGGTCTGTCTACTTTGTGGGCACTTTGCTTTCTTAGCTCTCTTGCTTTAGTGACAGCAATGTTCTATATGCCGAACCATTTCAATTGAGGGTATAACATTTTTTTTCAAGGAATAACCATGGCTCTACCAAATATCAGAAAGTTCAAGTGTTCTTAATATCCCTCTTGAGCTGACCTCACAGTTGCTCCTCATTCTGAAGGATGTCACTCAGTTTAGTCCCAAAGTTAACAGTGATCCACATAGGTTTGGTGACCCCTTTTATTGCTGAAAATTGTTTACCTCAGAAATAATTATGAAACTGAAGTTAAAGAGAGAATAATTTCCACTAAAGGAATGAATCGCAGAGCATTTTAAGATTCCTGCATGGCTAATGTACATCCCTTCTTTTGGGCCTTTGTCATGTACTGCAGCCCACATTTACACCTTGGCAGGCCAAGAAGCACACTCCTAAGGTTTACAAGCTGAGTCAGTTTAAAAATCAGGGAAGGTACTCAAGGCTGTTTACCATTTCTGGTGTCAAATGTGAAGCAAAGGTTTTTTTTAGTTCCGCTCAGGGCAGCACAGGCTGACATTAGTATGAAGATACGTCTGTAGGGCTGACCCTAGATGTTAGCTGACTTTCCCTGCTCTCATTATGTTGACTCCTGTGTCTCTACTTAAAAGCAGCACCACTGGTGAGACAAAATGTAGGTTCCTCCACCCCCCATTTAAAAACAAATGCTTTACCTGGAGTATCAAAGGATTCGTGGGCATTCACCTGGCCCTCCTTCATAGGTTCTCTGGTAGTTCCTTGTAAATTGGCCTCCCATTACTGCAAGAAACATTGTGATCCCTTGCTGAAGAAGTGATGAAAGGTATGGCAAGATCTATGTGAAGGGCTATGGAAGGGAAATTGGGTTAGTTACTGGCTAAAACAATATAAGCCAGTTTTAAATCAATTTCATTGCATCCACACAGGGAGTGGCACCCATTTAAATCAATTTCAAGACTGGTTTGACTGATGCATTTTTGAGGCACAAACAAGGCCTAATTGTGAAAAAATCACAAGTGATTCTATTTTGCACTACACTACAGTTATGTGGGAGTTATGTGGGAGGCTACTCCTTAACCCAAGATTAGCTGACTATGTCCTGACAGGACCTATTAAAGATCCACATATCAATAGAAACTCTTTGACTCATTGTATTATCGCTCTGCCAAGGATCTGATAGTGCTTTTCAAATATTAGAAACTATGGGATGGGGGAATCAGTATCACCACCATTTCATACCCTGTTAAATGGGCAGCTAAAGCAGTGTTGCCAGCTCTTGTGATATTTATTGTTTTTTTGTTAAAGCTCCAGCTCCTAGAGTCATGTGAATATGTGAGACTCTCAGCTTTCCTAAAAAAAAAAAAAAAAGCAAGTAATTTTCAATCCTAATGTCTGCATGGAAAAACACCTTGAAAATGTGACTCACGTACATCCCAAAGGGCTTGGAAATCAGAAGGCAAATCAAAAGAACCCAAATGTATTGATTCTCCCCCCCCCCCAAATTATCTCCTGGTTTTAAGTCAAATGTATGATTTCGGGGAAGGGGGAGCTGAATCATGACTTTTGAATGCTTGGGGTTTGCAATACAGCCAAAAGTTTAACTCTGAGTACTAAAGGCAACTGTGCTCTTCTGAGGTGTTTTGTAATGAAGAGTGGTGTGCTTGTTCAACTTAGCAGGAGACCCATGTCTCTCCCAGAGACTGCATTTTCCCGGGAGAAAAAACTATCGAACTCCCACTTTGCCAGCCCTGCCATAACACCTCAAGCAGGCTAACTACTTCATGGTCCACTCACCCACTTTATCTCCAGACACTCCGCCCTGCTGTGACACACTGATACCGCCTCCGCATCCTGGGCCCCAGCGGTATACCTCCATCTTGCTGGGTCCCATGCCGGTGGTGGCAGGAATTGGGTAACAGAAGGAAAGAGAGGTGGATTGAGTCAGGAGTATGATTCAGGTTTCCTGACTCCCATTCATTCTTGCACTAACTGCGAGGTGACACTAGAGAACCTGGCTGCGTTACAAGTTCTACCAGTCAGCCAGAAGGAAGGTCGTTCTCGTCTCCGGAGAGGTTGTACCATGTCAGCCTTTTATCCGTCAGTCCCCCGTCTGACCGGAAAACAGCTCCTTAGTGTGCACTTTTAAAAAAGGAAAGTGAGTCCAGGGCAGCAAATGAAGAGCTATTTCTGAGGGGTTCCACTATTTTGATCAATGGGAGAGGTGAGCCAGGGTGTGTTCCTGTGACCTCCGGCAGTATAAAAGCTTGGGCTGGGTGACAGAACTTCTGGCTGCGGAGTGGCTCTGAGTCACAGCCTTTACTGCTCAGATTTGATGTGGATTTTTACATCAGATGCTGGGGAAGCGAGGTGGCCTCTCAAATATTTGCATTGCTTGGCAAGCTAGGGTAGATTCAGGAAGTTCTGGTAAGGGCAAGCACAGCTGGCATGAACAGCTTTGCAGGGCTCCTTTGTGGAGGGGAAAGTAGTGAGGCCTCTTGATTTTTCCAAGCAGGATTCCTGGGAAAGGATGAATATCTTGGAGGTTTCCTGTGTGAGTTTTGTAGTCAGGGGGCTCATTGGCTTTTTGAGGGAATCCTTTTGGATCCATCCTTTTTTTCTACCACCTGTTCTTGAAGGCAGAGCAGTTCTTCATGCTGAGCAGAGCTGGAGGGATCTGCCTCTGGAGCCTGTCAGTGATGCTGCGGGTGCTACTGGAGAGCAACAAGATATGTGCTGCCTGTGTGCCACTGCCTGTTCTTGTTTGCCTAGGAAGTTTCGGATCTTAATTCCAGTGGTCTCACTGTGTGTGTGATAGGGAGGTAGGGGCTGGAGGAAGCTGGCACTGCAGGTCAAGTTGTGCATGACACTTATGGCTGCAAAGGCAAGCGGTGTTTCATGTCACATCAGAGGTGCACAAGCTCTTTGGCAGACGTGTTTTTGTTCTGTGTTTGTACAGCACCGAGCACACTGTGATCCGGGTTTGTGATGGGGCTCCTGGGCACTACAACAATATAAAATAATAATGATAATTGTCAGAGATGGGGGGGTTGTCTGTCGGCTGGGCACGAAAGGCGCACTTCATTTAAAGTATGAGACTATGACTATTTACTTGTATTGTAGTAGTGCCTAGAGGCGACAGACAGGGATCAGGGCCCCGGCCCCATTTGTACTAGGCAAAGACCGGCCCGGTCCCAGAACATTTACATTCTAAGCATGAGCTGCATTGTCAGAGCTCTTTGGCCCAGAGCCTCCCACTGAAATCGATGGGAGTTAGGTGCCTAAATGCTTTTGAAAATCGGGGTCTTTTTGTATATGGTACTGAAGGGGATGCAGAGAGGTGAGGGCTGAGGAGATGGGAGTTATTGCAATTCAAAGCTGTGCATGGGGCAGCCTGGGCATCAGTTGCTTGCACAATGTAGCTGGCTATGGTCAGTATTATTGGATCCTCACTGTCCTGGGTATTAAATATACCAATAAAGCTTAAAAGCAACTGTTATCGCTGTACTCTAGTCACAACTATTTGGCCATTGTTTTCAGATCTTGAAGCATGTCTACTGGAATAATAGCACTTTTTATGTTCTGAGTGCTATACAAATATTACGTAATTAGGAAAACAACTCTCTCTAGCTGGGAAGGCAGTTGCACAAACAATTATACCCAAATACAAATTTATAATGCATTCTTTGAAAATGTAGCCCTGGTTGGCTCTTCTTTGTCTGCTCATAACTCTGCTGTCCCCCAAATGATTTTTGATCACAGGAAACCTCCCTCACTTCCTTCCCCACAAAAGTGACAATGACAATAACAATAATAATAAAACTGATACAGCCTGGAGAGATGAATTGCTCTGGCTCCTCAGTGGAAAATAAATCAGAAGTAAAGGCTGATAGGGAATATAAGCCTGGTTTCTGGATTCCAGTGTCACTCTGTTTTCTAAATATCATAGCTTTAATGCAGGGAAACGGATACAAAAGAAACGGCCCTGACTCCCACTGTCTGATTTCCAAGTGTCGATAAAGCAGAGGGCTAACAAATAACCTATATAGTTATTTACTATACTACCCCACTTCCCTCCCTGCATTGTAACAAAAAGGGACCAGGGGAGGAATTATCCTTGCGGCTTCCTGTAAAAGGTGTGAGCATTTGGCACAAATCCTGTGACTCACTTCCCTATCCAAATCCAGACTTTTAATTTTATTTATTTTATTTTATAAAGGTTAAATGGTTCCCACAGGGTGCAAGAAAGGGTTATTGAAAGCAGCAGGTCCTCTTTTGAGTACTGCACTTCTGGTAAATCTCTGATCCAGCATCCAGTGGTTAACCACTGATACAGGAAATGACATTTAACATTTTATCTCTAAGCCAGAAGTGGAAGAACAAGGCGAGTTTGCCTGTTACCTTCCTTTTAAAGGTATATCTCTCTATCTTAAACACATTTTTCTCTCCTTGTGTAATTTTCTGCTTAAAACTGAGAAAAAAAAATTAGACATGAAAAACTCATGCCCTTTCCCCCCATGGTTTTGCCTATTGCAATGGGGCAAACTGCACTTCTAGTGATTTAAAGGCTTTGTTAAAAAGGCAAACACTCTTTCTTCATCTTTCGGTGTCCTTTGGAAGTGTAACTCCTATCCCTGATGGAACTGGTCCTGGAAAATCAGGGTGTCAGTAGGTGTCACTCTTCACTCTGAATCACTGCTAAACCAGTGCCCTGGCATGAACCACTGAGCTTCTGGAGATTCCTTCTTTTGAATCAGAGTCAAAGTTGAAAGATAATCACAGAATTTCCCAGAATCCACGGTGAGAGATTATATATTAAACGTGGGGGGGGAAAGAACAAATTAAAATTGGCATCAAAATACAGGGCCAGCTCATTGGCTGGTGTAAATTGGCCTGGCTTATTGATTTACATCAACTGAGCATCTGGCCCACAGAAATTACACAATAACCACAACAAATATACTAGTTTTGATCCACTAAAAACTCTTATGCTGATGCCTTCTCTTTGAAAAAGTTCTTTGTTAAGTGAGACCCAAAATCAAATTATATCTCAAAGTCCAGGTAAATCTGCAAAGATCAGCCTATCTAAATCCTAACAATTTCAACTGTTTTCAGCATATGTACTGAAAAATATGAGACCAAAGGGACAGGGCAGTTTTCTTCTACTAATAGGCTACATAGGCAAATGGATTTCTTTTTTTAAACTGTTTTCAGGCAAAAGACACAGCACAAGGCATGTTTCCAAAGAGTTTTGGAGACATCCAAAATTTTAAGAAGAATGAGGGCATGAATAAGTAGGGGAGCGATATATGGTCCGAATTGGAGATGAAGGTGGGGAGACAAAACTGACCTTTAGTTAAAAGGGACTTTAGGCTTGTGCTTAGACAGCAGGGTGATTTGGACCTTAGAGAGTTGGGGTCAGGGCCGGCTCCAGGCACCAGTTTAACAAGCAGGTGCTTGGGGCAGCCAAGGGAGAGGGTCGGCACGTACGGCAATTCAGGGGCGGCAGGTCCCTCACTCCCTCTAGGAGCGAAGGACCTGCCGCCGCCGATCGCGGCTTTTTTTTTTTTTTTTTTTTT
>NW_020664463.1:15262090-15317645 GCF_002925995.2 Terrapene triunguis | reverse complement strand
TTTTTTTTGCTTGGGGCGGCAGAAATGCTGGAGCCGGCCCTGGTTGGGGTGAACTGGAAGTTGGCTAGCCAGGGTCCTGTGATAATCAGGGCCGATGGGGAGGGGGGGGAAAGCCGGTACAAATTACCGGGGCTTGGCAGTCCGGAAGAGGGCCCGGCTTCCCCCCCTCTCGTCGCCTTACCGGAGCCTGGCGGTCTGGAAGGGGGCCCAGGGCCCGGCTTCCCCAGCTTTCCCCCCCTCGTCGGCCCTGTTTAGCCGGTCCGCCCTTGCTGGGGGGCCCAAAACATTTTTTTCACCAGGGCCTGAACCCGCTCCTGGTGGCCCTGGTGATAATATAAAGTTAGGCACTAAGAGAGGGGCATAGAGAAAATGAGTGTTACAATTTAGGGAGTTCCGCTCGCCAGCTCAGGCGTGAACCTGAGCGTGAATTGTTGGTTCTTTTGCCTGCTACCAATTTTCCTTTTTGGCTTTGGAGATTTATGTGAATGTAGATGGCAAAAAAAAAAACAAAAAACAAAAAAACCCATTAGAAGCTGCTTGCGTGGTGCAAGTGAGAGCACCGCTGGAAAAAGAAGCACATACATTAATGCACGAAGGGGCAGGGATGAGTGTGCATTTGTGTACCAAAAACTTTTGGCCCTAACTAATTATTTTGATAACCTGATGACATAATTTTCATGTGCAAATGTCCACTTAGGGTAAGGCACACAGATGGATATATACAATCCTGGATATTCAGTCTCCCTGAGCACTTAGGGCTGGGGAGTTAGGTGCCTAAACACTTTTTTAAAATCTAGACCTTTCCCAGCAGTCCCGCAAGCTGCTCTGCACAGGCAGACCCCTGCATGTGTGTGGGACCCCACTGATTTAACCAGGGCCTCACACCCTGTCTCAGGTTTTGCCTGTGGAGAGTAGCTGACATGATCAGGGTATTAGACTTCACATAGGGAAACAATACTATGTATCCATGCACTTGATTGCACCCAATTACATGCTTGAAACGTATTCTTTGAAAATGTAGCTCAAACCAGATCTTCTTTCTTTCGTTGTGACTCTGCCACCAGCTGTCCTCCAAACTATTTTTAATCAGAATAGCTTCCCCTATCCCTGCCAACAAACCCCACAATTACAATTATAATAAAATAAAGGTAGCCTACATAAGTGGATTGTGAATCAGCAGCAAAGGTTGCTAGGGAGTATCAGTCCTGCACTGTTAGCACACTCGCTGTCTTACATTATCCACAGCCTTGGTATCCTGGTTACTGAGTTTGTGCCTGGTCCCTTCACTTTGTCGCATTGAGTGTCTGTGCCTCCTGTCACAGGTAGAGTGGCAGATGGGCACAAGTATCTCAGCACAGCATGTTGCTTTGATCCAGCTCTTTGTGGATGTGATGTGGGTATGAATTATCATGCCTATGTGCCCTCATCCGTCACTGCTAGGTTCATTAATTCAGGGAACTGTAGATTAAAAGAAATTTCACCCAAACTAGCTGGGGGCACGGTGTGAGGCTAGTTCTCAGCATTTTCAGGTGGGAGGCTCTGGTGTGATTATTTGCCTAGAGGCATGTCTTCCTGTGCTGTGATCCTGTCCGAAGCTAAGCGGTGTTGGGGTGGATGAATGCTTGGATTGGAGTCATGCAAGGAAAATCTGCAAAAGACACTACAGTTAGTGGGCTTGTTGATCTGTTTGGTGGCACTTTTCACTGAGCCAATGAACAGTGTTGGGGACACTGTGCTGTTGTTTTCAGGCTTGTCTACACTGGATGTTACTGTGCGGCAAGCCAGGATGTGAATCTACAGTACACCAGTGTAGTAAGTCAAAGTGCATTACTGAACTTTAAGTGCACTGTAGCAGCATGCACATGGGAAGTTACTGGCGTGCTGTAGTTACACACGTCGGCTTCCTGCACAGTAACATCCCATGTGGACAAGTCCTTTGTCATTTGGGTGAGACCTATTATCAAGGTTCATCTGATCACATGTGGTAACTAAAGATTTCATGGGAAGTTTAATAAAAATAAAGGTGTGTCCTGGGTTAATGTCCTGGCCAAATTCCAGGATGGGTAATTACATTCTGCTTACCTAAGCTACCTCCTGGGCTTTCCAATGGAGGACATGTTCCTCTTCTCATCTGGTCCTAAACTGATAGCTAGCGTGGCTGTTAGACTGTAGCTATGTTTCACCCCAGAGCTGGGTGCATTTCAGTGGTGCTGTATATGCATCATTTTAAAAGATTTGGGAGGAAAGATACAGTGTATGTCAAATAGTGAGTATCATTGTTATAGGGTAAAAATTTAACCCTGATGTGAAGTCATCAGTGTTTGCTAGGATTTCACCCCTAGTCTCTAGCTTCTTGGAATGACAGTGTCTGTAAACAGCACACTCAACTCCCGAGGAGAAAATGACCCAAGTTAGTCAAACCAAATCTCCTTGCACCCCATTAATGAGAAGATCAGGGGGAAATCTCATCCTGGGCTCCCTGGCTGGAAGGACAGTGGTGCCGATGAGGGCAAGTGAATGGAGAGGGTATAAAGCAGGATGAGTATGGAAGGATATGGAGAGCTTGGGCAATGGAAGGAGACAGTTGGCTCCTATTTTGCTCAGCCCCATGTTCTGAAATTTCACATGCTCAGAATCCCCTTCTTGGTCTGGATATGATTTGTGAAATCAATCTGAAAGTGATGTTATTTCTGAATTTTCTGCGTGCTGAGAAAATCTGTTACCCTGGCGGTAAGAAAGCGTAACGTGAGATTCTGAATCCCAGCCAGCCTCTTCCGGGCTCTCATACCTGTGCAGATCAGGTCCATTTTGTTCGGATTGTCATTTGTTATTTGAATGCTGGCCCAGAGGTGTGGAATACCCTCCCCACAAAAAAATCCATAAAGGCAATACCTTGCGAACCCTCCTTCAGACTAATTTCTAAGGCGATGCTTACAGAACCCTGCCAGCTGATCAAGTCAAGCTGAGTGTAATGCTACTGATTGGTTTGCATGTCTCCATTAAACAAGCAAGCAAAACCACCTCAGTTCCTACAAATTAGGGACAACAGCTCGTCTATGGCAATATGTGCTCCTATTACTGTTAATGTCTTTCTTCCTTTCCTTCCCACCCAGTCTGTACTATGTATGTGTACGGTGCGTTGCGGAATGGGCCCCTAGTCTGGTTGTGTTCTCTTGGTCCATACGGTAGGTAGCCCAAGTAATAATAAGCATTGAAAGTGCTGCAGAATTCAGGCAAGATGGAAACTGATTTGCAGTCAATCACAGTGAGCTTCTATGTAGCTGGAATCCCGCTTCAGCAAGATTGCTGCTGCAGCTAGTAGGTCACAAAATACTAATTTAAATTACAATCGAATAAGGACGAGTACGCTTATTTGTAACAGAATCAATGCAAACATTTTCCACGGCTAACTCTACCCGATCTTCGCATCAGGTTGCTTTTTGGTCCTTACAGGAAAGGAGTTGAGCCCTCACTTTGCAAGCAGCTCTGAACGTATGGATATATCCACCTATGCAAAGCCCTGTTGAAGTCACTGGGGGTTCTGGGCAGGTGCAGGGATCCACTTTCAGGATCTGGGCTTTGTTGGTGTCAGTCCAGTTCCTAGTGGACAGGTGTCAATATCCCAACAACCACCTGCAGAATTAACACCTTTACTGGTGATTTCAGCAGTGAGGCCAAGGACAGAATGGGGGACACAAAAACTGAACTACTGAAAATAACTGGATTCTGGTTATGTAGTCATCCCTTGGGAACATCACATTTGATTGCTACTGAAATAATTTTGATGTTGAAAGGAGTAATTCAAGCCAGCTTAGATGAGAACGCTCACATGTGGACCGAAATTACCTGAATGACCATAGACAAGGAGTGATGATAAATGGCAACATATTGCTAAGGGTGGGCCTAGAGAGGTACCAAAAATTTTCAATAATAGATTTAGTCTGATTTAACTTTCTTCGGGCTTCTCTATACGCAGTTTTTGTATGAAATTTTGTGGTGTAAATAAGCCCTTTTAGTCGATATTACTGAGTCTGCACTAGGAGGTGGCAATGATTTAACTATCCAGGTTTCTAAGCAGATATATTTAAATTGTTACAAAAACTGTTTGTTTTTGTCACACTGGCTGGAGTGGCTCACGACCGTAAGTGCCTACCTCAGGACAGACTGTCAAAAACTGGGCAGACACCCCAAACTGGTGGTGTGTTCTAGAATTAGATTTCACCAAACCAGCAACAAACATGAACTCCTGAGTCACTATAACAACCTTACCATGCAGTGACAGGCAGTCCTCTGAGATTAGACTCTCCAGTCCATGCTGCCACCAGACAAACTGGACTTGGTGATAAATGGTCACGTACACCATTCAGGTTGCTTTCAGTCCCAAGAGACCAGTCCCTTACCCCAGATCAATTGGTATCCTAGATCTTACACCAAAGACAATGCCCATAGCCAGTCCTATAATAAACTATCTAAGGGTTTATTAACTAGGAAAAAGAAATCAGAGAGAGAGAGAGATTTGCAGGTTAAAGCAAGCAAACATATATACACAAACGAGTTACCATCTAAATCCTAAGTGACAGAGTTGCAGTGATCTGTCAATTCAAAATGTCTGTCAGGGCAGCCCCTGGGGATCTCCGGCTTCAGTTCAGAGTCTCTGGCCCTGTCAGAGTTCAAACAGCCAAAAAGATGGAAAAATTTTCTGTGGCTTCGTTTTATTTCCTTCATTCAGCTTCCAAATTCACAGGACGAGCTTCCTTTGCACGTAGCATTTCCCAGGTGTGACAAGGCCATTAACCAATCCTTTCTATTGCAATGTTCCTTGATGGCCCATCTGATTTTGATAGCTCTTCTGGATGGGGGAGGGGACAATTCCCATGCCTGAGCTCACAAGTTCAGAGCAAACATTTTCAAAGTTATAAAGTAATATTTACATATTTTCAGACATTACAAGTGAGATTAATGCATGGAGCAATTTACAACCATTTAATCAAATCTGTACATTCTTATAAGATTAATTCCTATTTTGAGCAAAACTAACATACAGGTGAACTGGTTTGGTCTCCAGCTATAAGTTTGTCAGTTCTTAGCTACTGCCTGCAGCCTGGGCAAGACTGGCACCTGGCCTGCCAGCATCACGGTTTTCACAATGTTCTGTTCCTAAACAATCAGCCTTTAAAGACCTGGAAGACAGAGTAAACAGCATATTAGTGAAATGCATGGATGATACTTCTATGTATGCAAATTGAGTAGTATCCCTTTAAATAGTTTGACAGAGCAGTAGTGTGTCTATGTCACTAAGCCTTGCATGCTATGTATATTTAGTAAACACAGTTATTTGGACCCCACTGTGCTCATGTGGTTTCTACATATTATTTTGTTGTGTAAAGAACAAAAAGCAGAACACTAAATTAGGAGGAGTTGTGAACACCCGTGAGGACTGGAAAGTGATACAAAGGGCTTAAAGAGAGGTGAAAAAGTGGGAGGAAGAAAACAACATGAATTTCAACTTGGAAAAATGCAGAAAAATAATCCAAAACACAAATATATAATGTGGGAATAAGAGATGTTGAAAGAAGTGTAGGGGTGATTATGGCCCGCAAAATAGAAATGAGTGTTCAATAGGATATAACCGGGAAAATGGCCAGTGCAAATTCAGACTACAAGTGTAAAGGCATCCCCACCATGAATGGGATTCTAGTGCCAGATCACCTGGCATATTGCATTCAGTGCTGGGCACTTCATTACTAGGAAGGAGTTCAGAAGAGAACAACCGAAGTGAGGAGAGGATTGATTTATGAAGAAAGATTAAGAGCTATAGTCTCTATAATGTGGCTAAATGATGGGAATGTGATAGCAGCTTCTAACATCTTCAGGGTGCAAATATCGAACAGAATAACTTGGAGTGGGGCAAGAAGGTATAACTAGGAGGAATGGGATTTCTCTGAGAAAGGTAACATTTAACTGACTATCAGGAAATGCTTCCCAATGGTGAGATGTTAAATGGCCTCACAAGGGAAGTGGTGGCACCTCTATCACTTGGCACATTTAAACCTGTCTGCACAAAACCCCAGAAAGTGTAGTATAGGGAACTACCCTTCCCAGAATGAGAGACGGGATGGAGGCTGACCTAACAGATCTTTTACATCTGTAATTTGTCTGATACTAAGGAGAAAACGAGATGTTTGAGACTTTCACATATAGTATATAGAAGTCTTAGGCAGGGTGGGTTAATTTAAATCACCAAGTGGAAAGCCTTGTTTTAAATTGATTTCAATGAACTTTTCCATATGTACTTCAGTTATTTTCTAAAGAAAGATGCATTCTCATTGGTTGCTTCCATGGTGAGTGAGTCATAAATATTCATAATTTGAGAACTGAGCCAATCAGAGCTCAGGTAGGGAGAAACTATAAAATAGTACTATGAGACCACCCAGGTGGGCTCAGTGGATGATGAGATACATGATGGTGTCTCCTGGAGTCAGAGGCTGCGTCTCAGCACCTGTGATGATTTTGCCAGTCTATTGCACACAGTAGAACAGCTCCTGGGTCACCCACAGGTTCAGGCCCTTAATACAGTGTGTGATGCTGTATAAAAATGACTAGTTACACTAATATGGTAAACACTGATACAAAGTTGCAATAAATCTTGTACAAAGTATGGTATTAATGGAAAAGTTACAATCTGTCAAGTATGATTATCCTGGTTAAATCCATGTATCATCACTGTATCTGAAGTTATGAATATTGGCTATGTATCTGTATCTCAAACTTGTTCTGTGCCTGGGTGACACCCCCCTGATAGATTTACATCAGGGCTAGTGGCCCATTAAGTACACCCCGCCAGGAGCGCCGCCAGCTTTTCTGCCGCCCTAGGCGGTGGAAGGCCCCGCCCCGAAATGCCGCCCCCCCAGAGAGGCAGCGGAAGGTCCCACTGCCGAAATACCGCCGCGGTTGCCGTCCCCAAAACTGTAGCTCCCTAGGCGACCACCTAATGGGTTGCACCGGCCCTGCACTCAGCTGTCACAATGGGCCATTGAAGAATCTCATCCTGCCCAGTATAGAATCAGAATTGTAGGACTGGAAGGGACCTCAAGAGGTCATCTAGTCCAGTCCCCTGCCCTCATGGCAGGACTAAGTATTCTCTAGACCACCCCTGACAGGTGTTTGTCTAACCTGCTCTTAAAAAGCTCCAATAATGGAGATTCCACAACTTCCCCAGGCAATTTATTCCAGTGCTTAACCACCCTGACAGTTAGGAAGTTTTTCCTAATGTCCAACCTAAATCTCCCTTGCTGCAATTTAAGCCCATTGCTTCTTGTCCTATCCTCAGAGGTTCAGGAGAACAATTTTTATCCCTCCTCCTTCTAACAGACTTTTCTGTACTTGAAAACTGTTATCATATGCCCTCTCATTCTTCTCTTCTCCAGACTAAACAAACCCATTTTTTTCAATCTTCCCTCATAGGCCATGTTTTCTAGACCTTTATCATTTTTGTTGCTCTTCTCCGAATTTTCTCCAATTCACCCACATCTTTCCTGAAATGTGACACCCAGAACTGGACACAATACTCCAGTTGAAGCCTGAGTAGAGTGGAAGAATTACTTCTTGTGTCTTGCTTACAACACTTCTGCTAATACATCCCAGAATGATGTTTGCTTTTTTTGCAACAGTGTAACACTGTTGACTCATGTTTAGCTTGTGATCCACTATAACCCCCAGATCCCTTTTGGCAGTTCTCCTTCCTAGGCGGTCATTTCCCATATTGTATGTGTGCGACTGATTGTTCCTTCCTAAGTGGAGTACTTTTCATTTGTCCTTATTGAATTTCATCCTATTCACGCCATTTCTCCAGTTTGTTCGGATCTTTTTGAATTTTAATCCTATCCTCCAAAGCACTTGCAACCCCTCCCAGCTTGATATCATCCACAAACTTTATAAGTGTACTCTCTCTGCCTTTATCTAAATCAATGACAAAGATATTGAATAGAAGCAGACTCAGAACTGACTCAGTGGATTCCTCAGACAGCAAAAAGCCAATGGCCACCCCCTGTGATGCAGCAAAATATATAGGGGTATGTGATATGCTCATGTGACCCTGGACTCCACCTTGGGCCAGTAACGTTCCATACACAGGGGCTGTGGGCTTTGTTTGGGACAGTAACTTTCCATGCTCATGGCAGAGGATATAAAAGGCAGCTGAGACAACTCCATTTTGCCTTTCCTGCTCCAAATGTACCTACCTTAAACTATGGGCTGAGGCCCTTACAATCTTTTGGAAGTTACCAGAGAGACTTTTGCAAGCCAGCAGTCTATTCCATGACTGCTGCAAACCTGATAAAAGGACTTTGCAATCATTTGTATGTATATGGTCTATTTTCTTTTCTTAATAAATCTTTAATTAGTTTACTAAGGATTGGCTGAAAACGTGATATTTGGGTAAGATCTGAGATACATATTGACCTGGGGGTAAGTGTCTGATCCTTTGGGATTAGTAAGAACTTCACATGTGGTGAATTGGGTTTTCAGTAATCCCTCACTATATTAAACCTGTTTATCTCGATGGGAGCCAAGGGCTGGAATGCCTAACGGGGACAGTTTGACTTCTGTTTAACCAGGATGGTGTTGCAGAAACTCTTTTTGTTACTGGCTTGGTGAATCTAATTCTAAAATGAATCAACAGTTTTGGGGGATTGTCTGCCCTGTCTTCTCTGAGTGTGGCCTTCTCAGTGTGGTCCATCCCAGGCACCCTGTCACACAGTACATGACTATTGTTCCATATTTATCAAGCTTGACCTCAAAAGTTAGATATTTTCCCCCTGATTCTTTCTTTATATAGAAAAGCAACTTTTAACTCAAAGTTTTTGAGAGAAGCTCCTGGATTCAGCATATTTATTTTTTATTTACATGTTTGAAGAGATTATGATAAGTTTTGGCCTTAACATATTTTGTGTTAAATTCAGATTTCATTTTAAACAGGCATATTCTTAAAAAGAAAAACTTATAATTTAAATAATAAAATAAAAAACAGATTTGTTAATTTCTTTTTTCAAAGAATAAGTGATTTTTTTCCCACCCTGGCCTGAGGTCATCTTTCACATGTGGTGGTGATAGAATGAGTTGTTTCTAGCTTGATTTTTATCTCATACTAACAAATGTTCCTTCCCTAACATGAGCTTCAAAACTGCAACCCATAGAGCATCAGGAATGGAACATTATGTCTGGTATCAATCTTATCAATCAGGATTTTGGTAAAACTTCCAACTTTCTGAATAGAAAATGTGAAAACTTCAGACCAGGTGAAAAAATAATCATGGGAAAGCAGAACCGAATGATTTCCTCTTGCATTTATTGGGACTGCACCTAGCATATCAATGAGACAATCCATTTCTATGGATCTGCAGTCCTGTGAGGGCCCAGGCATGCCTTCTCAGAACATTAGAGGTACTTGGCTTTGTGGTTCTCACATTGTTTATGCCAGTTGCCCATATTCACAATTCTAGTTGGCTACCAAAATGACCACAGTGATTTAAATGTTGCCAGTGTGCTTGGTTCTTTGTAAGACCCAAACAAGAAAACAGTCCCAGTGTCAAAGGGTTTACAACCAGAATGTTTTAAATGCACGCCTCTCTGGTCAGACAGTGGATCAACCCCCCTGGCAGTGGATTCCCCAGGAATTGAAATTAGGGGGAGTGTTCGAATTTACAGGGGGGGTGGGGTTCAGGCCTGATGAGGGGTGAGACTGTGAGAGTGAAGGTGGGCTGTATGGCACCATAGTAAAAACTGAAAAATATTTCATGACCATTTTATTAAATTTAACTCGTTTTAAAATCATCACACAAATTAAAGTTGGCTACTCAAGCCTTCTATGAAGCACTACGTCTACATCCTTCTTGATTTCTTGTTATAATTTTGCACAACTTTGTTAATGAACTTCTTGAATGCAATGTGTTCATCTTTGGTGACTTCTCGTGTGTCCGGTACTTCCATTCCTTCAATTGATATGCTCATTAGTTCATTTACATGACTAGGCAGAAGGCGACTTCTTTCAGAACACAAAATTCTATTCAATGATGAAAAAGAATGCTCTACTCTAGCTGTTGTGACTGGGAGTAGCAAGAGATGAATTCCTACTTCTTTCATCCCAGGACAGAACACAAAGATCGGGTCGAGCCACTAGTAATGATAAAAAAGAAGTTGAAGTCAAATCTTCATTCATTCGTCGTATGATATTCCACTCTGTGTTCGAATTCTCTATTCTGTCCTGATCACATGGCAGCCCCATTGCTGGTAGTGCCTCACTCCACTCAACTGTTGGTGTTTTATAGGACAGGCATCTGTAAAAGCTATGTAGAGGTTGAGTAGAATCTAGAAGTCGCTGTTATAGATTTTTAAGAATCAAGTCTGTGTACTTTTTCAGTTGTCTTAACAAACACTTCTTGTCTTCTTCACTTAAGGATTCAATATAAATGCCTTCATTAGTCAACTTCTGGACTGAAGTCTTTGCTTCTTCCAGTAATTTTTCAATGGATAGCTCTCTGATTGATCCAAATGTAGCTTCTATTGCTGGACAAAGATCTACTACTGTTGTAGCAGATGCCTGGATGGCATTGTTTAATGACTCAAGTGGTTTCAACAGTAGACTTATGAGAGAGAGAATGGCAATAGTCTTCTATTCAAAAGTAATTCACCAGCCTCATTATACTTAGATCCATCCCATCTTGGTAGATACTTTCCAAAGCCAGTAATAACAGCTGGAGTAATTTTAAGACAACAGCCAAGGATCGCTCATGAGAAAACCAGCGGGTTTTCCCAGGTTGGACTAATTTGAACTTCAGTCCCAGTGTATCTTCTATATTTTCCAAGATATTTAGTCTTTTTGGACTCTTGCTGAAAAAAGAATATAGTTAAGACATTACATTTATAGCTTATTTAATGTCTTTTGAAGATTCTGCAGCTCGTACTAGTGCTAGTTGGAGTAGATGGCCTCTGCAGTGTGTATAGGAGAGATTAGGGTTACACTTTTCTCTGAGCAAAGCTTGTACTCCACCATGTCTTCCAGAGAAGTTTGGAGCTCCATCAAATGCACAAGCAGCCATCTGTTTGGGGTCCAATTGACAATCATTTAACTCTTTTAAGATGTGGATTGTCACAGATGCAGCCAATGTGTCTTCTATAACTTGAACATCTAGAAATGCATCTACTGGCCTACCCCTGACATCAAGATAACATACACAATGACTTAATACTTGATGCCCATTTGCATCGGCGCATCCATCAGCCATGTATGCAAATTTTTTGAATGTGGTGAGAGAGTTCTTCACTTTTTCATCTGTTGAGTCTTTCACTGTTGCACCACATGCTTCTAGCCCAGGGGTTCTCAAACTGAGCATCGGGACCCCTCAGGGGGTCGCGAGGCTATTATATGGGGGAGTCACAAGCTGTCAACTTCCACCCCAAACCCCACTTTGCCTCCAGCATTTATAATGGTGTTAAATATATAAAAAAGTGTTTTTAATTTATAAGGGGGGGGTCGCACTCAGAGACTTGCCATGTGAAAGGGGTCACCAGTAATAAAGTTTGAGAGCCACTGTTGTAGCCAGTCAGTTGAGTTTCTTGCAGAAAGATAGTGAGCATTTGCTGGTCTTGTTCAGAACCAGTGTTCAACTTCAGGATGAACAAGTGAAAATGCACTTAACATTGGCCTCCAGTTTGTAGTGTGTGGTATCTCTTGCTTAAATAGAAAGTAGGATGCCACAGCCATGTTTGTTCACATGAACTATGTTGTGTCTCCAGCATT
The DNA here is from genome assembly GCF_002925995.2 of Terrapene triunguis. Taxonomy (NCBI): domain Eukaryota; kingdom Metazoa; phylum Chordata; order Testudines; family Emydidae; genus Terrapene; species Terrapene triunguis. Next base: position 15,305,848 of record NW_020664463.1, on the reverse strand, counting down.
CTTAACAGCCTCATTAAGTACTTCTAAAATTGGCTTTGAAAGTGGACTTATAAGGCTTTCTGCATGTTGATGCACTCCAGAGGCCTGGTGTTTTGCAGCCTTTTCACGTAGTTTGTCAGCATTGGCTTTGCTGATCGGTTTGACAAACCAAGCTCCTCCACTTTTACCAATTATAGCATTGGGAAGCTTTCCTTCTTTGTAAGCTTTTTTGCAAGAGTTGCACCAGTAGCCATCTTTTGTAACTTCAATAAATGGGAACACTTTGACCGACAAACATCGGGAACTGGCTTTAGGTTTTGGAGACACTGTTTCTTCAGTAGGTAGCTGTATTTGTGCTTCGGGCTGGTCGGATGTAGATATACCACTTGAACCTTCAGATGACATATTGATATATTCTTGGTTCTTGATGTGTTCTTCCCTTGGTTAGTTTTTGAGGCCTTTGAGTGGAAAAATTGTTGTATTGTTTTTTGTCTTTTCATTTTCACTTTGTCCTGCAACATATAAAAGAGATATGAATAAAGTAAATGTTTTGTTAGGATAATGCAATTTTAACATAAGGATAATGCAAGTTACACCAAAACATATAACAGGTCTAGATTTCTAAAAAAATATAAATTAAAAAAAAAGTATTTAATTTAAATTGACTTTTGAAAAGTAAGCCATCATGGGATAAGAGGGAAGTCCTCTCATGGATCAGTAACTGGTTAAAAGATGGGAAACAAAGGGTAGGAATAAATTATCAGTTTTCAGAATGGAGATAGATAAATAGTGATATCCCTGAGGGGTCGGTACTGGGACCATTACTGTTCAACGTATTCATAAATGATCTGGAAAAATGGGTAAACAGTGAGGTGGCAAAATTTGCAGATGATACAAAACTATTCAAGATAGTTAAGTTCCAGGCAGACTGCGAAGAGTTACAAAGGGATCTCACAAAACTGGGTGACTGGGCAACAAAATGGCAGATGAAATTCAATGTTGATAAATGTAAAGTAATGCACATTGGAAAACAATCTCAACTATACATACAAAATGATGGAGTCTGAATTAGCTGTTAACACTCAAGAAGAGATCTTGGAGTCATTGTGGGTAGTTCTCTGAAAACATCCACTCAATGTGCAGCGGCAGTCAAAAAAGCAAACAGAATGTTGGGAATCATTAAGAAAGGGATAGATAATAAGACAGAAAATATCATATTGCCTCTATATAAATCCATGGTATGTGCACACCTTGAATACTGTGTGCAGATCTGGTCACCCCATCCCAAAAAAGATATATTGGAATTGGAAAAGGTTCAGAGATGGGCAACTAAAATGATTAGGGGTATGAAACAGGAGGAGAGGTTAAAATGACTGGGAATTTTCAGCTTAGAAAAGAGATGATTAAGGGGGGATATGATAGAGGTCTATAAAATCTTGACTGGTGTGAAGAAAGTGAATAAGGAAATGTTGTTATTTAATCCTTCACATAACACAAGAACTATCAGTCACCCGATGAAATTAATAGGCAGCAGGTTTTAAAAAACAAAAGGAAGTACTTCTTCACACAACATAAAGTCAACCCGTGGAACTCTTTGCCAGGGGATGCTGTGAAGACCAAAACTATAACAGGATTTAAAAAAGAACTAGATAAATTCCTGGAGAATAGGTCCATCAGTGGCTATTAGCCAGGATGGGGAGGGATGCAATACCATGCTCTGAGTGTCCCTAGCCTGTTTGCCAGAAGTTGGGAATGGGCAACAGGAGATGGATCACTTGATGATTACCTGTTCTGTTCATTCCCTCTGAAGCACCTGGCCTTGACCACTGTCAGAAGACAGGATACTGGGCTATACGGACCATTGGTCTGACCCAGTTTAACCATTCTTATGTAAAAATTAATTATAATAATAAAAATGTTTAGTACAGAAACTCCCCAACATAATGACCTCTCAAGATAGCAATGATGTGAGATAACAACCTTGGCAAATAATGCATTTTTAAAAATTTGGCTTACTAGGAAACATATTTATATAAGTTTCCATTCCCAGTCACAAATCTAGCATTCTGGAGCAAAGTCACTAAAATATAGTCCAACAAACAAATGTTTATTTAACGTGCCCCTCACTTTCCCCTCCACTGCACCCCACTCACCGGTGTTGTCCTTGGTCAGTGGAGACTCAGAGTTCAGAGGTGCTTTCACGTGAGTACACCTCCCAGGTAGGGGGCAAGAAGGCACCTTGCTCGTTCCTCCAGCTGCTCACTGTTCACTCTGGCCACTGCTGTTTGTTGTGCCACCGTTCACTGCATCGCTCTGTTGCCAATGGCCCTGCGCAGTCAACTTCTGCTGCCACCTGCCACTGTGACCTCTGTGAGTTGGTCTCTTGAGGTTCCACGCAGCTCTCAGTGGGGGAACCTCGCTGCTAGTGCAGTCTGGGCCGTCTCTTCCACAGAAACACTGTCCCTACACCAGGACTAAGCACTTAGACCTGATTGTCAGTGATTTCAGCTGCAGTGGTCACTTAACAGAACAAAAGACTATCTATGGAGCCTAATCAGCTCTGTCTTTAAACAGTGGAGAGGGACAGGTCCCCACCCTCTCTCTTGATGCTCTCAATCAGCACAGGCTAAGTACAGTTCTACTGCCCTTTACTCATACAATAAGAACAACTTTTCATTCCCCCCCTGCCCCCGCATTCAAGTGATTTGTAACCCAACCCCAGCCAAAATCTATCACTTGGGCAACACAGCTCTGTTTGCTGGATACCTCGGTAAATTAGGTGTGAATGTAAATACAATCTGGTCCTGAAGCCTTTCCCCCCACCCCAGCTCATCACTAGCTGTCAGGGAGAGCTCATTTAGACTTTGCTTACAAATCATCATTTGAAATTATTAGGTTGGCCAACATCACCGAAATGAATGCACTGACCTGGTCATAAAAAACAACAGCTGTATAAGGAAGCTAGTCTATGTTCATACTTTTCAAATCTATTATACTTTTTCAGATACACGTATTTTATCATACACTGTATGTGCTTTTAAAGTGTGTATTAATGTTTCAATTTCAATTCAAATTTCCAAACAGTCACTAAATTGGCATGTAATTAGTTCACAAAACTAGGGGGAGGGGTGATGGGGAAATTCAGGGGGGGTGGGAGGGTGTACTGAAATCACTGCCCCCTGGTCTCTCCTCTGCATGAGAGTGGTAGACTGTTCAGTCCACTGAGCAATGCAGTGAGCACCACATTCCAGATGGCTTTAAAGATTCTTATTGTTGTCTAGATATTCAGAGATCAGGTGGTCAAGGTATAATTTCAAAGCAACAGGAACTAACCAGTCGCAGTGGAGAGGGAGAAGGAAAACAATACGTGTAAGACATCGGCTGTGTGTGTACTGAATGCTTCACCTCACTGCAGAACATTTCCTTGAGGTGCGTCCCATTGCTGCATCATTGGTTTAACCCCACACTCATTAGCCTTGACATTCTCTCTTGACAGTGTGCCCTCTGTATAATCTAAGGCTGTTCTTGGAAGATAAGGGCTTTGAGTACTGGTTATAAACAAAGAATCTGTGGTAGAAATTCACAAGGAGTGCAGTTAGCGAGAAGCATCTGTTATATTGAGAGAGCCTTATAATGAGTGAGATCTCTATTTATTTAAAGCCACTTGTTTCCTCCAAATTCCTACAGGGTGATAATGCCTTTACTCCTCCCCCCTGCAGTCTTTGTGCTGAAAGCCTTTTGTCATCTTATTCTAAAGCAATATAAAAATAATTCAAATGCTATTCTCCCCCCCCCCCGCCCCTCCCAGCCAACATTGAATACTTTTGGCTAAGACTTTCAAAAGTGACTAATGATTCTGGAGGCATCAGTTTTCTGGGTGCTCAATTTAAGACACCTTAAAATGGCCTGTTTTAGCAAGGACAAGTGCTCAGCATTTTCTTAAATGCTCTCAGGCCCTTTTAAGGTGTTCCACAATTGCTTATCACCACCTAATGCATCCTAAAATCTTGGGGGGAACACCAAATTTCAGGGAGGGGGAATACGTTTTATTTTTTTCATTTTAAAAAAAGAAAGCAAGAAAAGAAAAACAATTTATTATAGGGTTATGCCCAAAATAGCTGAAATTAGAAAGCTTGCAATGGAAATAGTTCTAGTTACTATGGTGGATTGGGAAAGGATTGGTTCATATTTAACAAAATTAGGATTATTTGGAAACTGCATGTTAAGGATGCACTTCATGAGGAATGGACTGTATGTATGCACAGTTTGAAAGCATGCAACTTTCTAAACAAGCTGAGAGCCAGCAGTCTTTGTCTGACTTTTCTAAACCCCTGTCCCGCCCTCCAATCTTCACTACTTCCCATATTTTTCAGCATGTGATTGTTAAACCACACTTTCAGTTCAAATTTCCCAGGCTCTCAGGTTTTGCATCTTAGAATGCACTGGGGCTTCTCAAGTCAGAATATTTGAAAGGGATGATTGGGGACTGGGTTTCCACTTGGTGCCCTGTTTGGAGAGAATGCCCTGTGTGACTTGGAAGTAGAGGCAGTGTCTCGCTTCATTCAGCAATGACCTCAATGGATACGTAATGGAGCAGGGTTCACTGATTGGAACCAAATGTTCTGTGATTGCAAGTGGCCAAACTTTCGTGAGCTGCTCTGATGTGGGTCTTGCATAGGAGTTATGATGGGGAAATCATGGAGAGATATTTGGGGCTGCAGCAAGGATGTGGGGGACCTTTCGGTGAAGGAGTTAAAATAGAAACTAATCTTTGATTAAGCATGGTCTCTAGACCCAGACAGCTAGGCTGTGTCAAAATCTTGCTGCTTCTTCCTACATCATCTCCCTAAGGTCTCATTCAGGCCCTCATCATCTCATCTCTTACTCATTGCAGCTTCTTGTTCTCTAGCCCTGATGTCCACAACTTTACCCCTTCAAGTCCTCTCAAAATGTTGCTGCTAAGGCTGCATTCCTGCTTCATTGCTTTGACCCACCTCTTTGCTTCCCTGTACCGGTTTCCTCTTGCTTGCCAACTGCATCAAGCCCAGACTGCTTGTCATTACTTTTTAGGTCCTTTATGAGTTAGCCCCACCCTACCTTTCTGAATCAAAGATTCCAAGGCCAGAATGGAATATTACGATCATCTAGTCTGACCTCCTGTGTAACACAGGCCATAGAACTTCCACAAGCTAACACCTAGAGCAGAAAAATATCCAATCTTGATTACAAATTGTCCTTGAAGGAGAATCCACCACGACCCTTGGTAACAAGATCTATTATTTTACTGTGACATTGATCTCTGCCTTTGCTCTGCCAACGTTCCTAGGCATCACCATCTGCTAGCTCGCTCGTCTGCAGATACCACACTTTCTCCCAATCGGCCCCTCATGAATGGGAATGGTTTCCTGCAACAATCTACAAAACTGCTACCATGTTCCTCCTCAAATCCTTGAGTCACCTCTGATATGATGCCTACAAACCACAGTCACCTGACAATAGTTAGGCAGGAGGGGAGCTGAGAATTCCTGATTATTGCAAAGAAACTTGCTTGCTTTATTTTTACCTTGTCTTTCCCCTTTTCTTTGTCTCCTCCACGTTGCTATCTTGTCATAATTTAAACTGAGCTTTTTGGAGTAGGAAACTGCACAACTGTACAGTGCTTAACACGATGGGGCCTTGACCCTTAGTTGGTGCTCCTAGTCTTTATTGTAATCAAACTAATTCATTTATAATAAAGGAGTGGTGCTGTGTTTGTAGGGACAATGAGGCTTCCCTTTAAGGGATGAGGGGGCTTGTGGGACTTTTGAGAGGGTAGAGTAGAAGTTCGTGCCATCTTAGATGGTCCTTTCGCTGCAGATCGAGAAGGGCACCTGACACCCGCACCAGCAGGGCCTGAAAAAAGTGAGCCTTTAATGCTTTAAGGTCCATAAAGACCTCCCTCTCTTTCTCTGCAAGGCAGAGTGTACAATAAAGAGAGAGGCTGGCAGAGGGTGTGAAGAGAAGAGAGTGTAAGAGGCTGTCAGGAGGTGTGAAGGAGGAAACTGAAGAGGATGCAGATGGGGAACAGGAAACAGGGGGATGAGAGAACATGGTGGGAAGGACGAAGCTCCCGAGGAAGAAACGAACTGAAAATATGGGGGAACAAAGCTCTAAATACAGAAGGACAAGGAGGTGGTGGGGAAAAAGAGGGAATATGGGAAGAAGGGAGAAAGAGATTTAATGGAAAGAGGAGAGATTAAGAATGGGCAGAGAGGTGAAAGCCAGAATGAAGGGATAAAAATATATCTGAAATTATACCAAATAGGAGAGAGGGAGAGACCGAGCATGAAAAAATACCAGAAGGAAATAAAAGAAGCTTGAGAGAGAGAGGCAGGATCCAAAAAGAGCGACAAATACGGGAAAGAAAGGAGACAGGGTTGAGTGAAAAACATTATTGACATTTTGCAAATGACTAAACTTCAGAGGAAAATGTTGTCTGGGCCTAACAACAAACATTTTCAGAAGAAAAAAATGCACCAAGAAACCTGTGTGCAGTAAAAAGGGTGGGAAAATGAGTGTAGCAAAGAGAGAGACAGAAGAGCAGAAGCAACCAGCGACCTAGGGCCCAATCCTGCTCCCTCTGAAATAAGTGGAAGAATATCCATTGACTTCAACGGGAGCAGGTTGGGCCCAGAGTTTTTAATATCATGATTACACAGGATATTAGCCCAGACTAGTGTCCATAATGTTCATGTGCAATTATACTGTATATTTTTAAAACCATCCTAGAAATCTGCACATACAGCTCCACATAAGATTCTAATGCCTCCAGCTCTGTATTGTAAAATCTATCTATGTTACTGCTCTTATTAGGACTGCCTCAGTTTCTTGCTGACTGATCCTGTAAACATTTAGTACCCGTGGCAGTGCTGACTACTGCGAATAGCTCCATTGACTTAACAGCACTGCATGCCTCAACTCCCACTGAAATCTATTGGAGCTGAGGGCAGCGTCTCTCACAGGATTGAGTATATAGAGCTCCTTATATGTTTTACACAGAGTATCCAAGAAGCAGCATTTTCCAGTAGGAAGGGCATAGTGCTTTTGAATTAATGAGTTTTGAATGTTATTTCCTGCCAAACTGTTAAAATCCTTCTCTCTTTTTTTCTTCCCCCTGGCCTCCCCTCTTCTCCATCCAATAGCCCTGCTTCTTCCTAAAGAATGGGCGGGGTGCCTCTGAAAGCAAACAAAGCATAGGACAGGTTTGGCAGGACCTTGCAAAAGAAAAATATTCTCTCTCCATCTGAGCAGTTCTGAATAATGATCTCTGTAGCACACTTGGTTCAGACTTCAAAGTCTTTGTACTGGAGGTTGTTTCAAAGGTGATTTGAAACACAGAATGACACAAGTGAAGGGGCTAGTAAGAAACGAAATACTGGCTCTGAACAGATTGCCCGTAGTACCTAAAGCTGTCCCGGGTTGCACTGCTTTTTAAAAATTACTAGAGAGATTTCTCTCCTTATCCCGCAGAATTAAAGTAACGACCGTAGACACTGCTGATAGGATGGGGGAGGAGTGGGAGATGAATGCTTCCCTCAGTGCTGCTCTGCTGATCCACTGCAAGAACGGCCCCATCCCCCACAGCCACACAGACCACATCCTTCCCAATGGAAGACTACCTTGGCCAGCGGCACCTTCTGTTACTCCAGGCTTGGGCCCACAAACAACCTAGCTGGGGGACTTCAGTACTGACTCTGCCATTCCAGCTCCCAGGCCTGAGCAGAAAGACTGCCTGTTATGCTGTGTTTGGGTGATGTGGAGAAGAGTGTACAGCAGACTAGATGGAAACCACCAAACTCATTTCTCCACTTCCCACCTAAGCCAGAATCACTCCCGAGGCATCGCAGGAGAGGGGCTGTTGTGGTTACATCTAGCAAGATGGACCCCAAACCATAGTCTTTTACCCAATACATTTCTCTTGGTTTTCTTCTTGCTTTCAGACGCACACAATTCTACCAGTGCCCAGCCCCCGTGTTTTTTTCCCCACACCCCTGACCAACAAAAGTTTTACTGACAAAAGTGCTAGTGTAGACCTAGCCTTACTTCTTCCCTTAGCCTGAATGAAGGGTGGCTAGCAGCTCCATCAGCTTAAATGAGATCTGTGATTGCCTTCAGAGCAATGACACACTTGATGGAAGCTGTTAACACCTTCCAGAATAACAACACCCCGCCCCGCCCCGCCTCAGCTCTGCCCATTGTCTCCATGGAGTTTAAAATGGTGACATTCTGAAAGATTTATCCTAGGCCTGGTCTACACTAGAAAATTAGGTTAGCATAACTACATCACTCAGGGGATGTGTAAAATCCACACCCTTGGGTGGTGTAGTTAAACTGAACTAAGTCCCTGTATACACAATGCTAGGTTGAGGGAGAAATTCTTCCACCTCTTGGGGAGGTGGATCATCTAGGCTAATGGGAGAACCCATCCCATCAGCATAGGTAGTGTCTAAAGAGGGCAAAATGTTCAGTCACCTTCCTGTTACTCCATTAATCAAATCATTGGGAACTATGTGGTCACAGCATGTCCCTCTGGGAGACTGATTGTCTTAAATCAGAATCCCTGACTTTTTCCATACAGTGAGTCCACGTTACAACAAGAAAAATGTTGGGGATCCTCCCCCACTCATCTTGCCATTAAACCTGTGCATACCTCCCCCTCCGGGGAGAAGAGGTTAGACCCTCAGGATGAGAAGCTGTGTCTTAAGTTAATGGTAAAATAATGAGCCTTTAACCAATAGGTGCAACCTTAATTTGCATCAGTAGTTACCAAAATACTAACCATTTTATTGTTGCTTGGTGGTCCAGGTGATGGTCTCAAGTCCTGGTACTACTGTATGCATAAAATAAGAACACCATCTCAATTGGCACTTTTGTAACAATAGAAAGGCCAAGGACCATGTGAACATGGAGAATGAATGAGCTTGTTCATTCTGACAGGTGGGTCTGTCCAGCTCAGGACTGAGGCATATTGATGGGTCAGTGGCAGTGAAGCTTGCTTATATCTTAACTGTCTTCTGGACAAACAAAAAATGTAAGGATCCCCCCCGGCTGTCAGCCCAGCACCTTCAACAGCACTAAATTCTCTGTTGAGAAATGGTGGCTGAGTTCATCACTTTCTTGTTGCAATGAAGCTGGATTCCCTCTTCTGGGGATGTGGGGTTTTCTCTCTTGAAACCTATATGTCCCCACACAGCTTTCCCACACTGATGTGGATGGCTCATTCCCTTCACTAAGCAAGTTAGGTGCTCAGATTGGATGCCATGGTGAGGAGCATGAGATATACCTAGAGAGAAGCGAAAGGAATTTGAAAGCAGCTACCCAGGAACTATGGCACAGGTGGATGGAATTCAGACCTTGCTGGACAAATTAAAAGTCCATTACGTTTCTTTTTCCAAATGCTGTGAAATGTATTTTATTCAGATACCCATTTAAAAAGCCCTGAGACTGAAGCTGGAACTATACTGAGGAACAGCACACTTGAATAAAGCAGCACAGGTGAACTTTCCAAATGACCAGTTCAGGACATTCTGGAATCCAAGCTTGCAGATTTATCCAAGATAAGCAGGAACTGTTGAATTGTCCTTTATTTTCCCAACAGCTAGTGACACCTCATCTACCCTTTCCTCTGTTTGTATTGGCAATTTAACTGAGTGATGTCAAGCACACAAAGATTGAGAACACCTTGATCCTGTTGTTCCAACAATGCGCCAGATTGGCTGAAGCCCTGGTGAGCGGTGACAGAAAACACACAAGGGCCACCCATAGACGGGGCTGTTGACAGCCACGAAGTTACAATATTTACCAAATCCTACCCATGGCAAATACAGGCCTCTTCAACTTCTGTACATTTCTGCTCCACAGCAAAGCCTCATAATGTCTGCTCTAAGATGATATTAAAAAAATCTATGGCTCACCTCATGAGTCAAACAAAGAGCCTATTGATTCTGGAGGTGCAAGTTTAACTATGCTTTGACCATTGCTGAAAGGAACAAGGGTCCATAGATAACATGGGTTTATTGTAGGAAGTGCTTCTGTTGTGTTTTCAGACTCTGCGTGAACTTCACAGAGTGAGTGTGATACAGAGTAACAAGCAAGAAACAAAGGATCAGAGGCTGCCCCCACTGAAGTTTGAAGGGCATTTTGCTGTTGACTTCAATAGGAGTTGGATTGGATCCTGTCACGAACAGCTGAGTTCTAACCTTCAGTCTGCTACAGGCCTCGAGTCGTACTAGAGTGCCCCAGAACACCATTCTGTCACTTTTCTGTGGCGCTGTAACGGCGTTCCGGCACTTACAGGAAGTACCAGAAGCGCATTCTGGAGGCACTTCTTCTTATTATTTTTCCAGCACTACTTTTTTAGGACTTGAGCACTGCTCTGCCACTAACTTGCTGTGTAGTCCTCACCTTTTTTTTAAAAAATGGACTCGGTTTGGGTGCCTCAATTTTTGGCTGCCCACCTGTAAACACCTCAACCTTGATTTTCAGATGTACTTAGCCCCAGCTATGTTTTGACTTCAGCAAGAGTTTTGGGTGTGCAGCACTCCTGCCAATCAGCCTGCAGGTATCTAATGCTGAGCATCCAAAATGACAGAGCTCTGATGAAAACCTCGTCCTGAACATCTCGGCATTGCGGTTTCGCCTGTCTGTAATATCGGGATAATGATACGTTCCCCACAAGGACACGGGGAATATTAATTAGTAGAGTAATTAATTAGCAAGATGCTAAAAAATTCTAAGTGCTATTTGATGTTGTAGCAAGAGTGTGTGTGTCAGGAGACCCAAGTTCTATTCCTGGCTCTGGTGGCTAGGTGTGTGCCCAAAGGCAGGTCACCTCTCTGCCCATTTGTGAAATGGGGAAGATAACAATAACCCTCCTCTCTTGCAGCGGTATGGTGAATGTCAGTTAATGTATGTAAAGCCCTCAGCTGGAAGGTGCTACACACATGCGATAATCATCATTCGATTGTAAACCGAACAGCAGCTTGGATGCAAGTAGCCAGGTTGCCTAATTGTTTACTATTAGTTATTATTGCAGCAGTCTCCAGAGGCCCCCGTCAGGGATCAGGGCCCCATTGTACACCAAGTAAAACCAAGGCAGTCTCAGTTGCAGGGAGAATGTACTACAGCCTCCAGGGTGATTATTACTGAAACCAGAGGTAATGAAAAGGCAGTGAATGGTGGGGTCATCAGGATGCTCTGAAGTAGGTGTGGGGTACAGGTCAAGTGGACAAGAAAGATTTGCTTAAAAGATACAAAGAGATCATGTGCGTAATTCAAAGCCATTAACGTCTTTGGGAGCCTCTCCATTGGGTTCAGTGGGCTTTGGATCAGACCTTTGATGTGTTGGCCCAGCAGTTAGAATGGTCGGCAGTGTAAGAGTCCAGAATTTGATGCTAAATGTGAGACTAACTCTGCACAAAAGAGGACAAGAAAAACTGCAAAGGTGCCATGCTCAACAGCCTGTGTGGGGACAGGAAACACTCTCTTAGGCCAGGTCTACACTACCGCCATAGTTCGACGGCTGGCAATCGAACTTCCGGGTTCGATTTATCGCGTCTGGTCTGGACGCGATAAATCGATCCCGGAAGTGCTCGCCGTCGACTGCGGTACTCCAGCTCAGCGAGAGGAGTACCGCGGAGTCGACGGGGGAGCCTGCCTGCCGCGTGTGGACCGCGTCTGAACCGCGGTAAGTTCGAACTAAGGTATGTCGACTTCAGCTACGTTATTCACGTAGCTGAAGTTGCGTACCTTAGATCGAATTGGGGTGTTAGTGTAGACCAGGCCTTAGTGAGGAGCCCCCCCATTCTGTCGCTGGAGTGGCACTAAAGGATCACTGTACAGTTCCTTGGCTAGAAGTCTGGGGCTGGTGATTTAAAGGCCCAGGAGCTGGACCATGCCTACTTCACTTTCAGCTTCTGGACATAAGATTTCTGGATATAAGGCCCTGAGGGTTAACAAAATCTGCATTGTCATAGCATTATGGCTAGAGCTGGTCAGGAAATGAAATTTCTGTCCTTGGGAAACTTTGCATTTCCCCCCAGAAATGTAGTGCCAGATTGGAATGAAAAGTTTTAAAATGTGAAATTTCCCACTGAAAAGAAATGGTTGAAAAATTCTGTTTTAGAAAACCCAAAATGGAATTTTTGAACATTTCAAGCTGGCCAGGAAGCCAGGCAGCTGCGCAGCTCAGGGAGCCAGACAGCAACAGAGCTGGGTAGGCCCAGTTGCCCTTCCTCCTGCCAGGTGGTCAGCTCAGGGAGCTAGCCAGCCATTGAGTCAAGCTTTCCAAGTAGCTCAGGGAGCTGGGGAGCTGATTGCTTGGGAATCCAACCAGCCCACCCCCTCACCTACCTGCCAGGTGGACAGCTGAGGGAGCCAGACAGATTTCCATTGGGAACCAGTCTGGTTTTGTCTAAAGTTTCAGCCAAATTGACATATTCCTGAAGAACATTTTGATTTTGATGGATCAGCATTTTCTGTTGGGAAAATGTTCTATCAGAACATAAGAACAGCCATACTGGGTCAGACTAAAGGTCCATCTAGCCCAGTATCCTGTCTTCCAACAGTGGCCAGTGACAGGTGCCTCGGAATGAACAGAACAGGTAATTAGCAATCCCCAATCATCCCCTATCGCCCATTCCCAGCTTCTGGCAACAGAGGCTAGGGATAACATCCCTGCCCATCCTGGCTAATAGCCATTGATGGACCTATCCTCCATGAACTTATCTAGGTTTTTTTTGAACCCTGTTATAGTCTTGGCCTTCACAACATTCTCTGGCAAGGAGTTCCACAGGTTGACTGTGCGTGGTGTGAAAAAATACTTGCTTTTGTTTGTTTTAAACCTGCTGCCTATTAAGAACCTTTCCATTCAGCTCCAGTGATGTCCATGGGTGCTGTGTGCATGCACACACCACTGTCCCAGGTTCAGCAACTGTGAAAGTGACATTCAGTGGAAGAGAGAAGTAACAGAGAGCTGGTGTCTGCCCTGGCAGGGCTCAATGTGTATGTCCACACTGCAGCTGGGACCGTGCCTCCCAGCCCAGGTAGACAGAAGCGCTAGTTCTGCTCAAGCTAATATGCTAAAAATAGCAATGGAGGTGGTGGCATGGGCACACTGCCTGTATACAAGCACACCTGACCCTCTTGGTCTATACGCAGGCAGCGAGCCCATGCCAGCACCCAGGCTGCAATGTCCACATAGCTATTTTTAGTGTGCTAGCTTGAGCAGCCCTAGCTCATGTCTCTCTGCCTAGGCTGAGAGGCACGCTCCCACCGGCAGTGAAGACAAACCCTAAGAAGACAATGCTTGAGAGTGCTTCAGCTTCACTGCTGTTCTTGTTCCTTCTTGTACAGAGGGCCAGCACTTAGATCCTCAGAACATGGCTTAAGTGGGACCTCTGTGTTGCATAGGCCTGCTGTTGATCCTCTGCACAGGCGTGAATTCCGCTCTTTAAATAGGCCCCGATTCAGCAAAGCGTAAAGTTAAAAGTTAAGCAAGGGCTTCAGTGCTTTGCTGAATCGGGGCCTATTGGAAGAGTGGAATTCATGCCTGTGCAGAGAGTGAATTAAAAAATCTGGTGAAGAGGGTGGAGGGAAGCAGAAGGGATCAGAGCAGAGAAAAACCTCAGGCTTTTCATTTCCCATGGATGGTGGGAAGGGTATAACGTTGTGTGGGGGGATCCTCAGTGAGAAAGAATCCCCCTAGGGAAGAAGAATAACTAAATGCAGTTTAGACAAATGGGTAAGATTGCTGCTAGCAATCACTTTTTAGCCTGGAATCACTAACCTGGACAATGCGGAAACTCAGGCCCAAGAGGCTGCCTGTTTGCCTCCAGGCACTGTGTGAGAAAGAAAGTGCATAGTTAATTGCTGTGGTGACATCACATCCAGATGTTTTGAATACTTATGCAGATTCCTCCTTGTTTGTGATGTGGTTAGGTGTGCCGGCAGAGAGGTACAGAATGCTTTACCATGTATCAGAACAGAAAGGGCTATAAGCCAATGGCCTGCCACGGCCAGAGTGACCTCTGTGGCTGACAGGAACGTTGGGTTGGGTTGGAAGGGTGTGAAAATAGAGCATAGTATGGCAGAGGGGTTCTAAGGCTAGGTTCTTCTCTCCATTAGGCTGCTGGCAACATGATGGGGGGTGTTAGAAACCTCCCTGGTGCGCTCACCTCCCTCCATCAGGCTGGTGCAGATGCAGATGGAAGTGCAATGCTGGGGACTGTGGGACTCCTCTGCTGTCTACACTCATCAGGCTAGTGCAAATTCAGGAGGAAGCACAGTGTTGGGGATTGAGGAACACCTCCTATGGGCTCCCCCAGGGATCTCACAAATATTAAATCTCAGGCAGAAACTGACCTACATCAGAACACTAGCTCTGAACCTCCTCAAACTTTGCGCAAGTTTGGCTCCAGCTGTGGGTCTGATCTGTGCACCTGAGGCCTATCTCCAAATCCCCTCAATATTCAGGGAAGGTAGGATCCAATCATTGTGCTTTGGGCCCATCAAAGCATGTCCTGTTAAGTGCACTGAGTTTGACTTCAATGGAGCTATACCAACTTACACCAGCTGAGGCTCTTGCCTGTTTTATTTGCAAGGTGCTTTGGGGAACAAGAAGATGTCTAGTCAAGAAATCACGGGCTGTTCTAGAACTACATTGTGTCATCCAGAATCCCCTTCTCAGGTGAGTGCACGCACCGGTAGCTTCTATAAAGCGCTTTCTCCTTGCGTCTTCATCTCCTGCATTGTATAGCTGGCTTCTGAGCACCCTTTTCCACCTCCACCAAGGCTGGGAGAACGGCATGCATCAGTGACGCTAGCTATCCCATTGTTGTTAGGGCTGCCTGCCTGCAGAGCATAGCCAGTTCTGTTGCTGCCCTGAAAGCCAATTCAAAGGTCACATCTGACTCTCTTTTGTTTCTGAAAACGAAGCACTTGGTTGCTGCATTTTTATAGATACATGCCTTGTTGTTTAGGTTACTTCTCTAGGGTCCTGAACTCTATTAAAATTGCTCCTGACATAGTGGCTTTGGCGGAGAGACAAAATATGCAGGTTGGATAAGAGAGAGAAATATGTGGGAGGGGAGAACGCCAGCCACCTATTGCAATAATCCTCTTGCCTAGCAAATTGTTTTCGTAAGGGAAGAAGGAGAATCTAAGGAAGGCAATTTGTTTTTGACACATGCCTGTGTTTTTCTGTGGGGCTCACTGAGCAGGAGACTGAAGCTTCTGAAGCTTTATGCAAGCAAAGATCTGTACGTATAGATGTGGTGCAAAAATATAAGCAGAAAACAATTTTAAAAGAATGAATGCACATGGGATGTTTAAATGAGGGAATACAGTAGCTGGAGTATGGGACTGGGAGCCCTTGCTTGCATTCTTGGCTGAGTCTCTGAGTCAGAGTGTAATCTCAAGCAAGTCAAATGTACGGCAATTTTCAAAGATTGCGCACAACAGAGAATTGGAGTATTCAGTGTGGAATTTTCAGAATGGTGGGTGGTCTGGCCAGAAGTTCTGAAAATTTGGTCCCTACTCTGAATGCCCCAGCTGCATGGGTGCTCTGAAATGGAGCCTTAGGCATTTCAAAATGCAGCTATTTCATTAGTTTATGGTACCAAATGTTGTGCTTATGTGTTGCCAAATGCAAAAATATACCTGTACTTCTCTTGGACCCCAATACTGATCAAGAGGCCAAGCAAGATTTATGTGTTGACTGCTAGGAAGAATACACATAGACACAGGAAATGAAAGTCATCAGAAATGTGTCTACCACTTGGATGACTATGGACAGCTTTAGGGTTACCATACTTAACAAATAAAAAAAGAGGACACTCCACGGGGTCCTGGCCCCACCCATTTCCCACCCCAGCCCCGCCCCAACTCCACCCCTTCCCCGCCCCAACCCCGCCCTAACTCCGCCCCCTCCTCCCTCCCACTCCCAGCCACGCGGAAAGGGCTGCCCGAAGCCGGTAGCGCTCGGGCAGCCCGGCTCTTAAACAGAGCCGAAGAGTCGGGGAGGAGCAGAGCTGCCGCGGCCGGAGCTGGAATTGCCTGGGTCAGTCAGAGTGGGGCCGAGCTAAGGAGAGAGCAGGGGCCCAAGCTGAGCTGGGAGCAGAATCATAGAAGCAGCCCGGAGAGCAGACCTGCACTGGGAGGAGAGTTGTAGCAACCAGAGCCAGAGGGGCCAGAAAAGCAGACCAGGGAGCTGGAGGCAGAGCAGCAGCAGCAGCAAAGCTGAGGCAGAGTGGAGCTGGGGCTGGAGCAGTCCGGAGCCAGGTGCAGTGAGCAGCAGGGGAGAGCGAGGGGGACCCTGGGCAGCAGACCCAGCGCAGGGAGATGCCCCCAGCCAAGAGGCCCTGCAGGCCAGACTTGGAGGGGGATTGTAACCCCGACGGGGCGAGAGCGACGCTGGGAAGAATGGTCCTGCCACCTAGAGCCTGAGAGCATGTGGCCACTGCCAGAGCAAGTGTCCAACCCACAGCCTCCCTGCAGCACAGCCAGGGACTGAGGAGGAGGCCTGGGACTTGTGAGGAACAGCCTGAACTTCCCTTACATTCCAGAGACGCTGGTTGTGATGTCCCTGTGCCACAGAGCAGGGTGACGTGTTTTCCTTTAACCTTTCCCATTTCTTCCTTATTTTTTTTAATTTGCTTTGAACTGTATGTAATGATCAGTGGGTCAAGGAAGCATCCAGAGCAGAGTGAGCACCCCAGAGTGGGGACACCCTAGCCCATGCTCAGCCTTGTTGGGGTTACGAGTAGGGTGACCAGACAGCAAGTGTTGAAAAATTGGGACAGGGGGTGGGAGGTACTAGGAGCCTATAGAAGAAAAAGCCCCAAATATCGGGACTGTCCCTATAAAATCGGGACATCTGGTCACCCTAGTTACGAGGACTCTGCCACACAAGAGAGTGGAAGGGGAGTCCTCAAGGTCAGGCAGACCTCTGGGTAAAGGAAGTGGGAGCAAGGACTCAGATCCTTTTGCTAGCCCACTTCACTGGGGTAATGTATAAGCCAGGAAAGTTCCCCACACTAGCGGGACCATTGCCCCGCTTACACCTGCTCAGACTTGATGAGTCCCCCAGCCTAAATAGTAGAGGAGGCTGGCATCTGCAATAGGAGCTTCTAGATACAGTGAGTGAAAGCTTTGATCCCTGTGGCCAGGTTCTCATCCAGGAAGAAAGAGAAGAGTTTCCGAGTGATCTGAAAGAGAAAGACAGACAAAGTCCCCAGGAAAGCAAAGTGGAGTCTAGCATGTGTTTGGAGAAATCAGACAGACCCTGTATTGTAATGAACTGTCTTCTCCAAAGACTTTATCCTGTAATGGAAGTCTCTGAGGCTGGGTTTGGGGCTGGCCTATCTCAGGAGAACAATAGTAGAGGACACCCCATTGCTTATTTGAGAAGAAATCTCTTTCCCTGGGGAAAAGGTGTCCGTGATAGAAATAGGGTGACCAGATCACACAGGTGAAATATCGGGACACGGGGGGTGGGGGAGTAGCAAAAAAAGCCATACAGTTGATCAGCGCAAGCCTGGGAGGGAGGGGGGAGGAGGAGGAATGTGGCGTGCTTGGGAAAGAGGCGGGGCCAGGGCGGGGATTTGGGGAGGGATCCAATGGGGCAGTGAGGGGGTGGGGCTGGGGGCGTGGGGCCAGGGCAGGGATTTGGGGAGGGATCCAATGGGGGAAGGAATGGGCGGGGGGGGGGGTCGCGAGCCCCCTCCGGGCTCCGCTCCACCTGTGAACGGAGGCAAAATATCGGGACAATTCGTGTCCCGACTGAAGGTAGGTCGGGACGCGGGACAAATAAGCAAATATCGGGACAGTCCCGATAAAATCGGGACATCTGGTCACCCTAGATAGCACAGGGACTGTATTGCCCATTTACAACTAGCTGCTTCTTTTCTATTTGGCATTTAACAACTGCTTAGCCAACAGGCTGCATCATCTTCTTTCAGGTGCAGACCTGGCCACAATGACCAATTTCTTTGTCACCTCAGGATGGAATTACTGTAACATGCTGTATATGGGGCTGTGCCTTAACACCTCCTTGTAATTTCTGCTGGTGCAAACGATTTATAGGGAGTATGTCCGTGCTCCATGACTTGTACTGGCTACCATTTTGTTTCTGGGGCAATTTAAGATTTAACTTGTAATGCCTCAAAGTAGTTTGGGCCTTGGTTAACCCACGGATCACCCCCTCCCCATGTCCTATCATTGCAATGGAGATCAGCCAAGAAGCTTGAGTTAACACCCTGTTGTTAGAATTGTAATGGAGGTGAGGGGCAGATGTTTCCCACTGCAGGATTCTCAACTAGCTCCCTGCCTCCGTTTGCCAGAGCTCAAATCCACTGACCTTCAGGTCACACTGCAAGGCCTATGTATTCTGCTGTGCTTTTTCTTGGGGGTGAGGGACACATAGTGGGAAAAGTGAAGTTGAAAGGGGGTGATCTGGCAGGATTTGGAGAGTCATTATTATTTTATGGCTTCTGTGGTAATTTATTGAATATTTGCAAATGTGGCCAGGACAGAGGATGGTCACACACCTTAAAAGAAAACAAACGGATCAGAATTGAAATAAATACATAACAGTGAAGTAGAAAGAGCAGATTATCTCAAAACGTCTCAAATCAGAAACACAGGAATGGCTCTTTAAGAAATAAACCAATAGCCATTCCCTACCCAGGACTGTCAGTCTTTGGCTCTAACCAGCTCCCCACATTTAGTGATGTGTAGGTCCCTACAGGCTCAGAGGTTCAAGAGATTTTGCTGCCCTTTCCACTCTTCCCCCCAGGACAGGCTGGTTGAACATTTTTCTTTTAAACTTTCTTTTCTTTTCTTTTTTTTCCTGAAAAATAGCTTTTTGACCAAAATGAAAATGTTGGGTTTGGGTGACTTGTGTGTGTGTGTGAAAAAAATGACTTTTTTTCTTCTTCGGTTTTTGAAAACCAAAACCTGAAAATATTTTGTTTAATTGAAAAACTGAAAAACGTAGTGAAAATTTTTGAACTACGTGAAATTTTTTTGTTTCTTTACCACCTTCACCTCCAGAATTCTCCATCCTTCCAATGACATCAGAGGTCCGTGGTTAGCCCCATGCCTAATGCCTATGATGTTCTGCTCTGGGGGAGGGACTCCCTCCTGACCCTTTGCTGATCAGCTGATGACCTGGAGCATGATACTTGGGCTAATTCCAGACTGGTTCACCATTTCCTATTCCTAATGTCACCTTAAAATGTCTGCATCCCATAGCATCTGTCACAAGGATAAAAAAGTAGTGTTTGCATCGATTGTTGCTTTGTCTTTAGCCATCTGAACATCTCAAACCCAGCAAAGACATTTAGGAACCAAAGGAAAACCTTTTTATATTATCAGCATTCTCCCTGCTTGAAACAGCTGCTGTACCATAGTATTGGCTGGAGCACTTTTTTGTGTGTGTGCTTCAACTGTAATAAAGATTTCAATTATTCATCAGTACAGAAGCTCCTAGACAAATGCCCGGTTATTATTCATCTATAGCTAACTAGCCTCCTGTTTCCTTTAGAGGTATTACAAGCCTCTTTGTGTGCCAGAGAACCTGTGCATGGTACAGATCAAAGCAAGATTTGGTGTCCTGCACTTACTATTAAAAAGTTTGCAGCACTTTTTCTGGAAATTGTACTTCTAGACTGAGAGAACAGAATGGTTTCCCCACAGAGGAACAGCCCTATTGCTAGAGAATACCAAAGGGCAATTATACAATAGCTGTGCAGAGACGGAAAAGCTTATATGTCCATAAGTGGCTTTTTCCTATTTCCTTTCTGGCAGTCCTTCATGTCCTTAGACGGAATGTCGGGGACAACTTGTGAGAGGCAAAGGATCCCCCCACTCCTCGCTCAATCCCAAACAGACTCCAGTAATGGCCCCTTCTCCATATTCACCCATAAATTTCCAGTGGAAAAATACAGCAAGAATAAATAGTTGCAGCTGATTTCCATATGGTCAGCCAGGTGCCGCCCTGTGTTCATTTCCTAAAACCAAGCCACTCCAACCTCAAAATTTCCTTGATACTCCTAGAACACAGACAAGGAAATTACCAATCCCAAACATTCAGGATTTAGTCTTTCTCCCTAGATTAACGAGCCTTTAGTAACCAGTGAAGGTACTTAGTCACTGTAATTAAGTCACCTCTCAACCTTCTTTTTGATAAGCTAAATGGATTGAGCTCTGTAAGTCTCTCACTGAAAGGCATTTTCTCCAGCTCTCAAGTCATTTGTGTGACTTTTTTCTGCAACTTCTCCAATATTTCAACATCCTTTTTAAAGGAGGGAATGGAGTCTCCATTACTGTAACAACAATGCTCAGTGCAACATGAGCCTTCTGAAGACACCCAACATGACAAACTTTGCATTGGATACCACACAATCATTTTACAAGGATGAACATGGTGATGCTGGGTGTTCCCCCGAGGTACAGGGAACACCCAGCACACAATGTCACACTATGATATCCAGGAGGCCTAGACTAGAGGATTTAATAGTCCCTTCTGGTCTTAAACTCCGTGAATCTATGAAATGCTCCTGTGATGAGGTGTTCCTGGCCCTTCTTGGCTCCCTACTGGGGGTCCTGTGGTCCTACTACACCCTGCCCTAGTAAGGAGCAGGAGAGGTGGGTCTTCCAAGTCTGCCTAGAGAGATTGCATGGAAACAGCCAATCAGAGCCAGCAGACTCAGCTAAAAGGCGCTGCCGGGGCTTTTCTTGGGTGGGACTAGAGGGGTGAGGAAGGGGACTCTGCTCTGTCCAAAGGAGTGCAATGGGCTGTGTTTACTGGACCTGGGAGTGAGAGGACCTGAGAACTGTAGCCCTAAGGTAAGGAAGGGGTAGAGGCAAAGAGAATGCAGCAGTGATGAATTAAAGGCAGTACATGGAGGCTGTTTGTAGGGTCCCTGGGTTGGACCCTATAGTAGTGAGTGGGCCTGGGCCCTCACTAATGAAGTGGTTTTGCTACCCTGGAAGGGTTTTGTTTTGTTTTGTTTTTTGACTGTGTGACTTGGCTGGAGGGCTGAGCCACAGAAGACCTGCCTAGTAAGGTCAGCAACCTACGGGGGGTGCCAGGAGCAGGGAAAAAATGGCAGCACCACACCTAGCTAATAGGAGGCTCTCTGGAGGTGAGTGTCCCCTGTCATAGATCCTTTCTGTAACTCCCCCAATTCCTTTGTACCAACTTAGCTTCTTTGTCTCACTTTAGACTTAGGGCATGTGAATTCCCTGTTCCTCTCAAATCACAATGAACAATACCTGCCTTGTTAGAGCTGCCGTCCCTTCAGTTACCTGCCTTTGCCATGATGAACGTTGAGAAGGGATAATCTGAAAACATTACCCATTGAGCAGAGTTTGGCTTCAAATCAATGACCTCAGGCTAATACTGTTCATCAGTCAGTGTTAGATCAATTATAATTCCTGAACTTTTATCATTCTTCCTGTTTCAGCCATTCTTCCAACACTTCTAGATGCTGGAAAACTTTACACACAGATGTCTGCAGGAGGCAGAAAGATTGATTTGTTCCTGCAGGTTTTGTAACTGATCATATCAGGCATAATGACCTCTATTGTCTTACAGGAGGCACTGTGCTTTGTTCTCTTTCAAATGGCGCTTCTAGCTCTTCAGCACTAGAACAGCTGAGTGAGATGAGAACTATGCCTGGTCAGTAAGTGTCTTTATATTCAATATGTCTTGGGTCGGCTCTCACCTGGTGTAAATTGGCTTTGCTCCATTGCAATTGATGATGCTTTGCTGATTCACCCGTGCTGAGAATCAGGGCCAATGTTTTTAAAATAACTATGCCAAACTGAAATTTAGGCGGAGATTAAATAAATGTGGAGATGCCCAAAATTTGACCTACCATTGTTTGCACAGTTCTTTCATTCGTTATATATATTTGACAATTAAATTAATGCCTAGCAGAGCAGCCCCATGATAACAAGCCTCTGTGTGTAACCCAGTGCTCATGAGTAACCTCTCGATAAGAATGAGCTGTGTGTGTGGAGGGAGAACTAGTCTGTAAATAAACAGATTGTAGTTCCAGCTTCCAATGGCTTATCAATTGTGGAAAGCTATTTTTAAAATCTATTGACAGTGTTCATTTAAAGTAAACAAGGATGTTGCAGCAAGGACCAAAAACATTGTGGCAACAAGGAAAAAAAAATAGTTGCCTCTTAATTTCACTGATTACTTTCCCTCAGCTAGATCCGGGCTTGTGGCTAGCTAAAGAAATTGGCAGGTGGCAGGTTCCCCAACTCACTCAGCATTAGCACGTGCATGGCTATGCATACTTGCACACAAACATTTCAGTGGGCATTTGGCAGCTTGTCATTTAGTATCCAGATGTCTCTTTTTTGGGGGGGCTGTGGAGAGGGGGAATAACCAACATGTCCTGCACATAGAAGATGGAAGGAAGAAAGTAACGATTTGGAGAAGTTCTATGCTCTGTGTTCTACAGGAGGTCACACTAGATGATCACAATGGTCCCTTCTGGCTTTAGAACTGATTAATGTTGGTGCCTTCCCAGCTTTTGTTTCAATGTAAGATCTTGACTCAAGCTGCAGAAAGACAGGAAATCTGGAAAGAACATAATGTGTTCTTCTCACTGAATATTATTTCTTGCCCTGGGATCAGATGTTTCAAGTTGGATCCTCAGCTGTGCTGGTCCAGTATTCAGTGCCTCTGGGCATAGGCAATGCTGGCGCTCTGGCACTCTACTGTCTCCTTCCTCCCTGGTGATGCTCCAGGGCCTCCGGTGCTGCTCTAAACGCCTCCTGACTTCAGCAGTCCGTAAGACGCCAGTGCACAGCTGGGGATAGCTGGAGCAGTTTGATCAGGACTCTTTCCCCCCTCTCCCCGCCCCCCCGACACACTCCTTATGCTGGGCCTAGGGCTGATAGTTGAACACATGCCACTATGTCTTTTGGAGGTAGGTGTTCATGGAATATGCTTAACTCTTTAACCTGCTGTAATTCTGCATTGTTCTGTGTATTGCTGCACCACGGTAAAAAATAATGTAATAAATCAATATGAAAAGGTGTATATTAGACATCCAAATAAAACCTTAGTTAGTCTCAATTCTGGGAATGCTACTCTTGTCCTTATGCCCCCATACCTGCTTGCTATCTAACTTTCAACAAGGAAAGAAATTTGTTTGGGCTAGAACTTGACACAGCGTGGTAATGCAGGGATGATCTGCATTTAAACAACTCTTAGATCTAAAGTGAAAATGCATGTGTTGGTTCAGCCCTACCACTAGTGAATGTTTGTTTATCTGATGAACATTAACCCCCAAATTTGGTATGATTTCCAATTTGTGCACAAGTGGACTACATTGGGGGGTACTGCTGACTAAGATAGAAGCAAGCTGGCAAAGCTATGAGGGTAGTTCTGAACCTGAAATAGCAGTGTGGTACACTAGGATTTAGGCATACTGGTAGATGAGTGGGAACACAGGACTGGGATACTAAATGGTGCTACAGCACAGGAATGGGATAGCTTTACCAAGGACTGGAGCATTTTAGTACTGGACTGTTTATACACCTCAGTAACACTGTCTCATTCTGTGGCCTCCAGCACCTGGGAAAATGTGAGTTCTCTTCTGATTCAATCACATACTTCCTAGGTGGTTTCTTTTTGGGGTCGCTGAGAAGAGCTTTGGGTAGAAATCTCCCAGGAAATAGTTTTCTTGGAAGTTGCTGGCTTGTATGCCAAGTCCCCGTTTTAGAACATGTTGGAAAAAATCCCAGTAAGAAATACTTATGTCCACGTCATAAAAAGCACCCTTATAATTGACAGCCTCTCTGGCCGGCTTAATGGAGACACCACAGCTTGGTAGGCATGGAGCCTGACCGCCCGTCTCGAGCCTACATGTGTTCCCTCCAGTCAGAGCTGGGCAATGTTGGGGGAGGGAGGGCGGAGCTTCCACAGCAGCTGCCCGGGTGATTCGTGTTCTGCGAATAAGCAGATGACTTCATAGCCCCAACTCTCAGGCTGGTACCTTCCAGCAGCAGTTTATAAAAGCAAAATAAGGATGTTGAGTGTGTACTCCTTCTCTGGGCTGGGATGCTCAAAGGGAGGTGCACTGAGACCTAGATCCTCAAAGGTAGATAGGTGCCTAGTTCCCATTGAAATCAGTGGGAATTGGGCACCTAACTCTCAGAGAGGCTCTGGGCCTGAGCTCCCTGAGGAAGTGAGAGCTTTTGGTCCTTAAACTAATCCTGACCCCAAATCACTGAATCTCCTTCCCATTCCAAAACTTAATCATAATCCCCAAATTGCTGCTCCTGCCACTGTTCCAAATGCCTTCAAACAACAGCCCAAAGGCTGTGTTAATTAAATTTGCTTCTTGGCTAAAAAGCAAGAAAACAACCCCTGAGGCAGGAAGCATGGAGCAGCCTAGGGAATCTCCCTTTGGCAGGATCCCTAGCTACACAGGTGCACTTCCCCCCCTCCCCCCCAAAACTTTTTATAACCATGGCTGAACAGTCTATGTAGATAGTTATATGTTGGAGGTCACTCCAGACGAGATTATAATTGTTGTGTGTGGGTAACTCTCAGTCTTGAACTACTTCACAACACAAATTTATCTTAACATCTGCCAGCCACCCCAGAAAGCACCAGGCCCAGCTGGCCAAATGAACCTGCTGTGACATCAAAGGTAGCAGCTAGCCGGAGGAGCACTTTAAGAACTTTCATGAATTACCCATCAACAGGCATGCAAGCACTATGAGCCCCATTTTACAGATGGTAACTTACCCCAAACTGCCCATATCACCTCAGCGCATCAGACGGCTACCCCTTCAAGGCGTCAGAGGCCTAGCCTGTGATTGGCTCCACTGAAGGGAATGGGCCAACCCAGGTCTGCCTGGGGCTAGCTAGCTGGCTGAGTAGCTGGATGGCAGTTAAACAAGGCGCACCTGAGCCTACTCAAAGGCTTTGGAGAGCTCAGCTGGAAACAAGCTCCTGAGGAGAAAGGATGCTCCAGAGCAGGGGCACCCCTAAGGAGCCTTAACTAGGCAAAAGCTTTCTGGGTAAGGAGACCTGGGAGAGACCCTGAACGGGCAGGAGAGCAACTGCAGAAGGAGGCCTGGGTGAGACCCTGAACAAACGGGGGGGAGGGAACGGGGAAAGATTGCAGAGCTCTCCAGGCAGCAGAGAAGCCTGAGGCCTTACAGCAAAAGTTGCTGCTGATAGAATCTAGAGGCCTTTTGTTTTGGGACTTTTAAGTTTTATCTGAACTTGGAGGTAAGAGCCTTGAAGCCCTTGTACAAGTGCCCCTTTCAGATGGCTTTACTGAAGGGCGATAGCTGACTATAGAGTAGAGCAGGAGTAGGCAACCTATGGCATGCGTGCCAAAGGCGGCACGCGAGCTGATTTTCAGTGGTACTCGCACTGCCCGGGTCCTGGCCACCGGTCCGGGGGATTCTGCATTTTAATTTAATTTTAAATGAAGCTTCTTAAACATTTTAAAGACCTTATTTACTTTACATACAACAATAGTTTACAGAGTAGCAGCCGTGTTAGTCTGTATCCGCAAAAAGAACAGGAGTACTTGTGGCACCTTAGAGACTAACAAATTTATTAGAGCATAAGCTTTCGTGGGCTACAACCCACTTCTTCGGAAGTGGGTTGTAGCCCACGAAAGCTTATGCTCTAATAAATTTGTTAGTCTCTAAGGTGCCACAAGTACTCCTGTTCTTTTAACAATAGTTTAGTTATATATTATAGACTTATAGAAAGAGACCTTCTAAAAACTTTAAAATATATTACTGGCACACAAAACCTTAAATTAGAGTGAATAAATGAAGACTCGGCACACCACTTCTGAAAGGTTGCCAACCCCTGGAGTAGTGTGTTTGGCTTCTCCTTGACTGGGCTAAGTGACCTCATTGTTACCCCATTAAGGACGAGAATCTGAGGCAGGCTACAGCAGAGTCTCACTGACCTGCAAGGGGATGCTTGTGAGGAGACAGTGCCCAGAACCCACATCTCCTGACTCCCAGTGAGAAGAGTGGCAGCACAGTGAGATGAGGGTGACCACCTGCCCCTATAGGGCTGAACTTTGCCTTCATAGTACCCTAGCCTTGACGGAGCCAGGGACCAAGAGACTGGATTTGGGAATGGGTTTGCCATGTGGTAAAAGTGTAGAATATTAGCTGCTATGGTCCTAGGTCAGCTGGCTGCTGTTTTTTGTGGACATCAACAATCTGTAGGAGAAATCCTAGTCCCCAGACTGCTTCGTTTTCTGTATGACTGTTGAGATGTTTGACAGAAAAAAGCTGCAAGGACGGTTCCTCGTGTTACTTCAGCCTTTTCCTTCTCTAGCCCTTCTCCAAAGCAGCTTGTACTGCAGCAAAGGGAAACTGGGGTATATACTTTGATCTATGAACAAGTGGGGTGGGATCCATTAGTAAGTAAGAGAACAGAGAGAATGCTCTGAGGGATTGGATTCAAATTGCAAACCAAAGGAAGCATGAAAGATCAGACTAAACCCACATAGGTTTGGCAATGGCAAACCTGCTGGTTTCTTTTTGTGATTGAAAACTGCTGCTGCATTCTGTGTGTAGTCCCTTGGTGGAAAAGCAGTTGCAACACACCGGAACTGTAATAGCTTAAAATTGCATCTCACAATGATCGGATCAACAGAAACTTGGCATTCCCATTTTTATATTAAAATTTTTTTTTATTGAGATGATGTAATTACAGACATTTTTAAAAATTATTTGCAACTCACTGGCCCTGAGAATAGGCTTTTGTTTTGTTTTTTTTACATTCATTTGATTCAGTCCCTTAACCCCACACCTTATTTTTTTTTTTTTTTTAAAAGCCATCAATAAAAACAGACTAGAATTCATTTTTAAAAAAATGCATTCTGGATTTGCACATGGTTGCAGTCATATAAAGAGAAATCATGAAGAATGCATGCTCAGTATTTATCAGAGATCGGGGGGTGGCTGCAGTTACTTAGTGTTTATGCAGGTGACCCTAATAGTGTTTTCTCAATGGATAGTCCTCACAAGGTTTGAGACTTTAACTGCAAAAAGGTTTCCTTATTGGCTTACAGATCTGCCATCTGTCCTGCCCAAGCAGCATTGTCCCCCTTCTGTTTGCAGAAGGATCTGGCTTGTACAGATTTGTAGCAAGTTGATGGCAGGGGAGGGCCCTGTCTAGCCACACTATTTCAAGAAAAGGCCCAAAAGTGGTTAAGGGGTTCCTTAAAATCTTTCTCCCTTTTCCAGTTTCCTTTGAGGGAGTGGGCAGAAAGTAGGGCTACGTAGCAGTTGGCAAATCCTACACTGGGAATTCAGGGGCTGAGGGCAAAATTCTCCTTGATAACCACACTTCCAAAACTGGAAGCCATATGGAGTGTAGATAAAACACGACTGAACTATCAGTATAGGTGGGAAATGGATCTCTCTGCAAGACAGGAGGGAATCCATTTCCTACAGTTGCTGTAGAAGTCTTTTTCTAACAAACTGGCCCACAGGATACTAAGGACACCTCAAATTCAGATATTGCAAGTCCCTTCAGCCTGGCTGGCTGCTCGGTCATACACTCCAGCTCTTGGCACTTGCTCTACCACTCCATAAGCCATTTAGATCTTGACAGAAAGATGGCAACCCTACTTATCTGAAAAGTTCACTATGCTAAGGACCTGCTGTGCATCCAAAGACTATGTTCGTTCTTACTGGTGTGTCTGTGTGGGTCTTCCTTGGCAAAGCTATTCTTCATTAAGGATGTGATGGAGGAAGTGGACTCTAAAAGGGAATGGGGGGTCACATGCCATAGTTCTGTGGTGAAAGAAAATTCCCAACATTCATAACACCAGAAAGGAAACATAGCTCAAATATTTTGCAATCTGGATTATTTCTTGGTTTCTGCAGGTGTCAGTTACTAATTATTGTCAAAGGCAAAAAATTCTCTGTGAAATTTCACCCTGGGGCAAATAGGTGTGAGTTCAGGATTCCTTACCTTCCACCCCTTTACCAGCCCCATGATGACGTTTCACCATGTTTGCCACCACAAATGGCAAGGGTGTGTAGACCAAATTGGCAAACTCCTCAGCACACAAATACCAACACAGCAAAAAAATGTAGCTTAGAGCCCTTAAATACAAGAGTTCTCCTCCTCCTCCCAACCGTGTAGTTGGAGCAGAGGAAATGAATGATGATCACCTATTGGTCATGGCCAGAGTACCAAGGGATACAAATAGCAAACTCTTCCTTTCTACCATCTGAAAATAGAAAGAAAACAAGTGAAGAGTAAGGAACTTCCTTTAAATCTGATGCCTTTTTGATGTTTCTCTCTCCATTTCTCAGTTGCAGTCTCCCTTTTTTTTGTCTTGAGTTTTCTTGGTTAGGTGTTTGCCAGCTCTGTGTGCTATGGCTAAAGCCAGAAGGTATTTTCCCTCATCATCTAAGCATGAGCCTCTGCTCCTAAGAAGGGACTGCCACTTGTCTCCTTAAACAAGGTCACTTTCTTTAGCTAAAACCAAACAAAAACAGCTCCTTCTCCCTTCAGTTTCAGGTCCATGGCCACAGAGCCAGAATTCCTCAGCACCTCCCCCACTGACCCTTTTTGTACTACAGGGTTTCAGAGCCACCTCAAAGACTGATGGGGTGGTGGTTTTCTCTTTTGCTGCTATTTGCTGCTGCTGTTCTTTGATGCAGGAAAAAGTCAAATACGCAGTGTGTTGCAATCTGTAAGCACATCCACTCAGAGCATGGAAAAAAAACAGTTCATTATGTGGCTGGATGAAGCTTGGGGGAAGATGTATTGCCAGTCTTTCTTCATGTGAGGCCAACTGGGAAGGGTTTGTTCTCATTCCAGGGTGTGGCACTCTATGTCCATTAAAAACCCCTTCACTCTGCCATAGGTGACTCAGTGCACCTTGCAGTGAAATTAGACTATAGTTACTTAAATATACAGGGTACCATGCCTAACCAAATGGAAAGTTTTCTGGATAGCAACATTCCTGTTCAATATTTGGTTAAGATCAGGTTTTGTATCTGGGCTTTTTGGTAAGATAGATTTAATGATCCCTTGATTTCTTCCATTTCAGAATCCTACAAAAGAGATTTTATTAATGAACAGACACAGGCTTCCTTTCCTTTGGACATCACATGATGCCTGTGCAGAGAAATGCCAATCTCCTTGTTGAAAAATTACTTGATCGTCTCCTTTCCCAAATGCATATTTTGCAGATAGATTTTTCCTTGACTAACAAGGGATGGCTGATGATGGGTCCATCACTTGTCCTGAAACCACCAAGTCTCATCTCTACAGGGACCAACCAAAGTACAATTACAAAGGGAAATAGTTTCTCCAGTCTCCGACATAAAAGTCCATATGGATGAAAGGACCATTGCTCCTGCTGACAGCAATCTAGGCAAGGTTCTCTCTTCCACCAGTAGCAGGCAGCAGCCAAAGCTGCTCTTGCCCTAAAGGCTGCACACCAAACTGGGGCTGCCAAAACAAGAATATCTTAAAATTAAAAGGACAAGAATGCAATGGGGTGGATTTTTTAAAAATAAACAATGCTAAAAATGGGTGAACTGAGAAGTGATCTCTGGCTGGTAGAGCTGCCTTTGGGAGGGGTGGGGCAGGAAGTGGGAGGCATCAAATAACCAGTTTCGGGATACCAGTATAGCTATTTGGTCTCTGGTTGTCTACCACATATCTTCAGCCTCCTGATTTCACTTTCTCTCCAGCAGTGCCGGCTGATCCTGGGGAGGCTTCTGAGTATTATAAGCAATTGTATCTTCATCCTTTTTCCTTCCCCTTAAGATGTAAAAACAGCCCTTCACCTCTACCTCAAAAACTGCTAGCTGCTGTGGAAATCGCAACTACTTGTAATCACAAATACTTCAACCCTTGCTTTTTGATAGAAGACTTGGACCAGAAAGTCCACCTTGTTTGTCACTTCTATTCAAAATCTTCTTTGCTAGAGAAAGGGCGAAAGCCAGCATCAGTCTATTGTGTTTTGTCTGAGGTCTTTCTTGTTTCCGCCCCCCCCGCCCCCCCCGCTCCTCAGAGCACTTAGATGATTTGGTCCATGTGCCAGCAGTTAATAGGAGCCCATTGCCAGCCCAACATACGCTGGGTCCCAAGCTTGTAGCAAAAGATGATGATTTTTTTTTTTCTTTTTCTTCAATTAGTAGGTGGGTGTGTGGATAAATTTTCTTGGTAGCTTGAGACCTTCCTTGTGCCAGCATGAGCAAATGTGATCTGAGCAAATGGAACCAGCAGGGTGACCCCTTCTGTGCCACGGTCACCATAGTTTTGATACCATTTTATGTTGTGAGACTTGCACAGAAAATAATAGCGCTCCATTTATTTCCATAGGAAAGCCCTCTGAAAAGGCGAAACCTGGCGTCTCGTCCTACATGAATTAAGAAAAGGCAAACTGCATATTTATTAGGAAAGAATGAAACAAACCAACAAAAGGAAAATAAAAACAAGTCAAGGGAGACTTGGCAGGGACAACGAAGTAGTGCATGAGTCCAGGCTCTCTCTCCTCCACCTTGCTGCCGCCACCACCTCTGCCAGTTTTTATTTTTACTAAGGTGCTTTGGGTCCTGCATGGTCTTCAAGGTAAGCGTTGACCCCATATTCTGCTCCTGTGTTCTTGTTCCCCTTCCCAAACTCCTCCAGACGTCCAGGCAGACATTTCTCCCACGGACCCACTGAGGTGGTGCGTGTTGGTTCCTTCAGCACTCATCCTCTTGATATATTTGTTCATCCAGTTCCTGGGACTCAAGGTGCTCAAGGCGGTCTGTTCGGCCACTCATAATCTCATCTGGGGTCTTCATGAACCTTCAAAACAAAGTGACAAGTCAATCAATGACTTTCCCCCCTTAGTCCCTACTATGAGCCTGAGGTTCCTGGGCTCCTGAGTATCCCTAATATCCTGCCACAACATCTCCCTAGTGACTCTGACCCAGATCCTCAAAAGTATTTAGGTGCCTAACTTCCATTGAAATCAATGGGCATTATCCTCAAAGGTATGTAAGAGTCTCTGTGCTTCCTTCCTAGTTTTTTTTCCCCCAGCACCCCAGTGTTTTCTGCATGCCCTGCCCCTGGCAACCCCAGATACTGATGGGCTTCCCTAGAACACAATCAGAAAAGCATTTAATTACCTGTTGGTTTAAGTACACTATTTGGATATGAAGGCAGGCCTACACGAAAGGGAGAGGAGAAGCCAACTGTACTGAGTGGGGCCTCCAGCTCCATGCCTACTCTGCTCAGTATCTGAAGAATGGGGGAGATGGGCATAGCCTCAGACCTCATCTTCCCTCACTGGCCTGCAGCAGAGCATAGGAGAGGGAGGAGTCTCTCACGTGGACTCTCACTCAGACCTTCAGTCCAATACACCAGTTGCCAGAGCAGGGAATGGGTTGAGAGCCCTAGCACCACTTTTAGTGCAAGTGGTGGGTGGTGGGCTAGGAACAACTGGTATGTATGCAGTGGAGCTGTAATTTCCAGCTCAGGTAGACATACCTGCCCTAGCTTTGATAGCATACTAAAAATAACATTGTGGCCCTGGCAGCATGGGTGGTAGGACAGGCTAGTTAAGAGTCTCCGTATGTACTCAGGCAGTTAGCTCATCTCCCCAGCTGCACTGCTGTGGCTACGGTGTTATTTTTTAGCATGGTAGCTTGATCACAGCTAGTGTACATGTGTATGCTGGCCTGATCTGGAAACTACCTCTTCAGCTTCAGTGCAGATGTATCCAGAGAAATATTGTGGGCACAAGGCAACAGCTGGAGGGGGGGGGGAGGACACATTCTAGTTTTTAATACCCACTTCAGTTATGACCATCCCTCTACACTTTTTCATGTGTATACTCCCCCCCCTCGATAGATAGATAGATAGATAGATAGATATCGATATAAACATGACATTAAGATTCTGATTTTGCCTTCTGAACTAGATGAAATGGGAAGAGAAAGTGGCCCAGGGACGAGGAAACTCTAGTTTAAGCATAAATCACCTTCATAATTAATAGTGTTACAAAAACTGGGACAAATTATGTGTGAGGTTTGTCTAGACTGGGTGCAATGAAACATTTTCCACGGTATGAAACTCCCTTGTAAGTGACTTATTGGCTAACCCAGCGCAGCCCCTAATTTATGAATCTGAGGGGGAAGTTTTATTTTACCCCGAATATTTACTCAGTAGCCTCACCCAGTGAAAACAAAACCAACTGTTGGCAAGCATGTAAAAACTCCTGATCCAGAAAAAATGCCCACTGAAGTTAAAGGAAAAGATGTGATAACTCCTCTCCCTGTGAGATTATAGCGCTCGGGCCTTTTATTTTGGATGCTGGAAAAATCTGGAGTCTCTCAGCAAATGTACACTTGCTACCCCTTCTCATCTGGAATTTCATGTATGCACTAGAAAGAAAACAATGGGCCTGATTCAACCCTGTGCTACTCCCATTTTATGCTGGAGTAACTCCACTGTTATGAATGGAGTTACAAAAACTGGAGTGGGGCAGTGATGACTCAGGCCTTATATTTACAAGGAAAACTCACTAAAGACTGGGTCCAAATTCTGCCCTAATTTCTGCCCCATACCAGTCCACTGACTTTAATGATCTTGCATGAAGGTTAAGTCAAACCAAGATCCTGTATTTCTCTCTTCCCACCCCCCCCAACCCCTCTCACCTTCTGTCCATTCTATCTTCTAAAAGACAGGATTCCCCATGTACTTCCAGGTTATAGCAAATTGCACTGCTACACTTTAACATATTAGTTCTGATGTTTCTTAAATTATTCCAAAAGCACCACCACCTAGGCACAGGGTGCCTTTTATAGCATTTGTAATCTAAATAAATAAAATAGTAAGTAAATGCTGGTGAATTAAACAAGGCCAAGCATCGGCACTGACCTCTCGTGCTACAGAAAACACTCAGTCCCTCTAGTATAGATCTCTCTCTACCTCCATCTTGCTCTCTGTTAGGAACTCTGCATGGTGGTTTTAAGACAACTGCCTGCATGTTATTCACAAAGTCACATTCCGCATTATTCTACATTGATGTGAGAAAACCATGAATGGGGTGACTTTCTACCGTGGCTCTTTTTCTCTTTCAATATTAATAGGGCCCGCTAAAAAACATCAATTGTTCATTGGAAAGTTTGCAATTTTAAAAAAATTTCTCATCAAAAATTGAAATGACAATTGATTTTTCCCTCCCCATTTACTCCCTTTTTTCCTTTGTCCTTTTTTATAATTTTTTTTATCAAAACACAAAATTTCCATGAACCTACCCTTTTCCATCAAAAATGTTTTCAATGTAAATATTTTGACTGGCTGTAGTTATTTCTTTTTCCATACCATGCTAAGAAGCCCCAAACAAAACCCTGCCTTCCAGTTAAAATGAGTGTTAGCTGAGGCCCAGATCCAAAATCCATTGATGTCAAAGGAGAAACTCCGAATGGCTTCAGGGTGCTTTGCATCAGACTCTAAAGTGGGATCAGTTTCCAGTGATCCTGCCTCACTAGATGCAGAGCTCCTCCTAGATACTGACAAATTACAGACATATACACCCACTACATCTCTGTTTCCCACTGTCTAGAACAGTGGTTCCCAAACATTGGGATGTGTTGCCAATACTGGTACCTCAGGTTTTGTGAATGGCTCCCCTAGCTTTCCCCTTTCCTCTGTTCATTATAAGCCTCTATGTTGGGTCCCATTCCACGGCCGCTGCACACCTCCCATTCCGCAGTACATGTTATAAACCTTGCTGGTGTTCAGGGAACTCCAAATCCCAGTTGAGTGATCACAAGATGGAGGTTTGGAGTAGCTCAAGCTCCAATGTGGTGAGATCAAGAGACTTGGGTTTAAATCAAGCACTGCTGTGACTTAAACTGTGAAACCAAATGGGAGGCGCACAACTGAGGTCTTAAAGCCTGAGCCAGTGTCCATTAGAGTCAATGGAATGATTCCAGTGAGCAGTAGATCAGGCTCTGTCTGGTACATTGGTACAGCCCCCCCGAAGGTGTGGAAGCATCAGTGTGGAAGTCTTTCAGCTTTATGCCCATTGACAATGGTGCTACACGGCTGATAGTGGAGCAACTTGCCCAAAACTTCTTCCTGCTATCATCAAAAAGAAATCACCTCAAGCAGAGAAGGGGGAAGAAAAAAAGAGGAAGAATTACCTGAACAAAAGCCTTTGTCCTGGCTCCTTCCGGATGATATTTAGTTTGTAGTAGTGGCGTAGGGCTCTGGACATTTTCTCATAGGTCATATTTGTTCTGTTCTGTTTGTTCCAAAAGAAAAGCAGTGAGAGACAATTCAGTACACCCTTCCTAAAGCTTTGGAAGCAGCTATAGAAATACCACAGCTAGGCAAAATGACCATGCTAGTTAAAGAAGCTACCTGCTCTGATCCTCTGCTGTTTGTAGGCCCATTCTGCCTCTCCAGCATTCTATGGTTTTCTTTTCACACAGTGTGATTTGAATGAGGGTGGCTTCCAAAAATGGGGAGAGATTTTTAAATAGGTCACATTGGATTGTGCTCAACAAAGGCCTTCATCACCAGAAGAGACTTCAGTATGAAAGAGAGTATCACCCCATGTAGGACTTACTTTCAATGAATGGCCTTTTGTAAAAGTTTGTGAACAGCTAAACTTTATTTGACAGCACTCCTTCCTGTTAAAGGTGGTGCTTCTCTGGGCTTCCCCTCCATTAATTAGTTAATTTTTAAACAGCATTTTGCAATCTAGAGCCTGTTTCTCGTCTCACTTTTTTCTGGTGTAAATCAGGAATAATTCCACTAACGTGTACATCTGTTTACATTGCAAAGCCCCCCCCCACACACACACTTTGGCACACTGGGAATATCTGCTCAGGAGAGGCCCATAACTGGAACAGTAGGAGGTGCATTGGCAGAGCTGTGCTGGGGCGCAGCTCTATAATAGCAGAGTGTCAGAGGTCTGAAATAAGATACGCTGGCACAGCTGTGTGTGGGAAGCTTGCACAGTGCTTGCCCATTCTATGCCTGACACGAGCGACTGCCATCAGTCTCTTACTTAACTGAGCCCAGATCCCTCACTCTGGTTTTGTTTTCCAAAAGGCCCCCTGCTTGAGAACGAGACCCCTTTTGTTTGCCCCTCCCATTGAGAGCCATGGCTGGCACGGTGATGCTTTAGGGAAGGCTCCAGTGGCAAATGAGAGCATGAGAATGGCAGTGTTCTACCTGGAGAAGCTGGGTTTTGTTCACCCAAGCCCTTCTGCAGCCAGCAGGCTCATTCTCCAGCAGAAGTGCCTATTCTCCAAAGCCTCCCTATGCTGTAAGGCCAAGATTTTCAAAAGTGGCCTGTCAGACAGTGGGTGCTCAACGCTTTCTGAAAATCAGGCCCCTTTAAGGTATCTCAAAGTTGGGCACCTAAAACTGAGGCACCCAAATCTCCATTCACTTCTCTCCGATCACAGCCTGGGAGGAGGGACAGGGGCCACGTAGCTCTGCGTGCTACCCCTCTCTGCAGGCACTGCCCCCAAAGTTCCCATTGGCCACAGTTCCCCCATTCCCGGCCAATGGGAGCTGCGGGGGCAATGCTTGCATGCAGGAGCAGGGTGCGGAGACCCCTATGCGCCCCCCCCTCCGTCCCCAGGCCAGGGCAGGCAGGGAGCCTGTCTTAGCGGCAGCCCCGCTGCGCCACCGGAGAGCGTGATTGATTGGGAGAGTCCCCAGGATCGACCAGTCGATCACAATCGACAGGGTGGTGACCACTGCTTTAAAGCAAGCAAATCAGAATCATTCTCAGACAAGGAAGATTCTAACGCTATTGTATTTAGTGTTTCTTACAACATAATATTTTCTCCTCCCAGGCAATAGCTGTTTTATCAATGTGGCAAGGAATGCAAAGCAGCTCAGCCTTTGGAAAGAGAAACCAGGCAATGTCTCAGATGAGTCCCCAAGTAGAGATTTCTATTAAATTGTTAACCTGTGGTTTTCCTAAGAAAGCTCCATACCAGAGACATTATGGCCCCTTCCAGACATCACTCTAGCTAGCCTGAGCACCCAGTAGGGTCAGACCTAAGGAGGAGGGAGATACCTTCAGAGAGCAGAACTATTACAACCCGAGTCCATATCATTTTCTAGCTAAATGTCTTTACCCACAAACTACCAGGCTCTTTATATAATGCCTGGTTTTCTTTGGTCCCCGCTGATGAAGGTTGGATGCTTTAGATACGTAAACTGATACAAATAGAATGAAAGATTAAACCTTTCCATAAGTATTTTACTTTCTCTTTCTCTCTTTAATGTTTCTGGATGAACTCCAGAATATTACAAATGGCAACATTCCCTGGAAGGAAAACCCCACCACTCTTTACCTTGTGGTTTCCCCACAGCCGAGCCAGCCCGTTGGGATCCACTATCCGAAATATTTTGGATTCCTTGTCCTCCCATCGGATGAAGTTTTCGTACCGGCTGTCAGAAAGCAGCTGATAGACGTAATCCCAAAGCAGCCTGCAGTCTGTGAAGAGAAGGGCAAGAAAACATAATTCAGATACTTCTAACAGGGATGAATTTTGGGAGCTCACAGATCAGCTTGCAGTGAAAAGACAATGACCCCATTTATGGCTTCATTTCTCAGCCTTCGATGCCCTTGGGATGAAACAAGCCAGTAGCAACCAGAAGTAAAGGCCTGGGATAGAAGCTTTTGCCACTGGTCAGACTATCTCTCAGATCAATAATGACTGAAAATCATTACCAGCTCACAGCCTCTCTGAAATGAGAGGCTGGGCTCAGTCTTATTTCACATAGGGTATGTCTACACTACAGGATTAATCCGAATTTAGATAATTCGAATTTGGGAAACAGGTTGTATAAATTCGATTGTGCGCGGCCACACTAAGCACCTTAATTCGGTTTTTAACCACATTAATTCGGTGGTGTGCGGCCACACTACACCATTAACTTAAACACAGTAATTCGGTGGTGTGCGGCCACACTAACCTTAATTCGAATTAACAAAATCGATTTAGGCGCTACTCCGCTCGTCGAGGTGGAGTACAGAAATCGATTTTAAGTGCCCTTTAATTCGAATTAACTGGCTCTGTAGTGTGGACGGGTGAAGGGTTAATTCGGATTAACGCAGCTAAATCCGAATTAAAGTCCTAGTGTAGACCAGGCCATAGAGAAGTACCCGTACAACAATAACCACTGACACAATTAGCCTTAACTGACCCCTTTATTGGCTGTCTCTTCAGAGAAGCCAAGGAACCTGCAGCCATGGAGACTAAACTACTGGCTCCCTGCTCCAGGTGGTCATTCCAGGTCAGTGCTAAGGCATACTGGTAGAAGTGTGCATGTTATACCTTTCCTATAGAACAGAAGGTTTCAGTGTTCTACATTATAAAGCTGACACCTTTCACCAGTTCTAAATGTGCTTTTAAAAAAAACAAACAAGCAACTGGAAAGAAAACCAAAGTACTGTAATTATGTGAGAACAAGAGGTTAAATACCTTCTATTTGGACAACTGAATTAAAATTCCCTCGTGGCAAACACTCCTGAGGTCACTAACAGATATTTAGGCTTTAGTTTGATGTTTTGAGGCAATCTCTTACGGCAGAAGAAGCCAAGAGGCTGAGCTGCTTCCCCCTTTTTCCTTGAGATGTGTATGTGGCACACACGTACAGCATAATAACAAGCAACTGTGAATTATAGATTCACAATTCCTTGGATAGTCCTGAATAAACCACAAGAGTGCAGGCAGAACCCTAAGATGGCCTCATACTTGCCTTTTATCAGAAAGGCAAAAGAGAAGCACTTCTTCACAAACAAACCAATGACAGACAACATGGTTAAATGGTTAAAACACAGGCTGAGGCATCAAGAGATCTGGGTTCTAGACCCAGCGCTACAAGTGGCTCACTTCAGCATGTCATTCTGCTCCTCTTTGCCTGGGTTTCACTATCTGTTAAAATGGGGATGATAATATGCAGAGTGGGAGAACTTAAAATGGGAGTATTACTAATGCATGTGAATTATGTTAATATGTCTAGAGGTATTTTTAGTAGTATTGCCCATTTTAGAAATGTAGGGTCTCTGAAAACCTGTACTAGCTCTAAAACCAGAATTAATATTGCTGGTGCACCCTCTGTACCCTGCCTCATAAGGGATGATCTGAGGAACAAAGCCTCAGAACTAGCTACGTTTCACACAAATGGCAGCAGCTACTTAGCAAAACTAGTCCCCACAAGCACAGTACCTTGGTGCGCCTCTCTCTTCACTAAATATACTGTTCAGTTCAAGGTCTCTCTGCCCTCCATGGGATTGGCCCTGCCTGAGAGGTTGACTCTCTCTCTCTCTCTCTGTGACCATGCCTTCCAGAACTGGTACATACCACGAGAACAATGCAACCTAGCATGATGACTGACACAATGAGGCTTGTGAATGTGGGGCAGAGCTGGTTGAAAATTTTGCAATCGAAGGTTGTATTTTTTTTGGGGGGGGGGGAGGGATATTTTGGGGGGAAATTGTTTTTTAAAAAAATGATTAATTTTTATTCGCAGAAAATTCTTCATTCCATTTGAAATTTTCTCCTGTTTGATTAAAAACAATAATTCAGTTTTTCATTAAAAACTGGAGTATTTTTGCAGAAAATTTCAGAGGGGAAAAAAACCTAAAGCGTTTTTCCTAATTTCCCACAAAACAGCAACTGGCATGCTCTGTTTTGCATGACATGGACCTCTGAAACTCACTCTCACTGGAGATCAGAGCAAGCTGCAGGACTTCCGGCAATCACAACTATGATACTTAAATGGGATCCATCACTGTAGTATCTGACCACCTCATAATCTGTAACATATTTACCCTCGCATTCCCCCGGTGAGGCAGGGCAGTGCTATTATTCCTATTTTTACAGATGGACAACCGAGGCACAGACAGACTATCGCCTCTATTCACAAAGATACTTACTGCCTCCTCCTCTGACTGTTTTGTGTGGCATGAGGCAGGTGCCTAACTCATTCTGGCAAGAAACACCATAGGCGCCTGGAATCAGGTGGCTGGTTCCCGTTCGTGGATAAGCAGAAATAGGCACCTCTCTGCAGCCTGTACTTAGGTGCCTAACTCCAAGAGAGATCCAGGGCTTAAGCCACACCTGTCTAGTTGGCATCTCCCACTGGCTGGCTTAGACAGGTCCCTGCCTACTATGCTGGCTTTGTGGAGTGCATTCTAAGGCACCTATCTCCCCCCCATTCATTGCCTAGGGAGCGTAGGTGGATCAGTGTTGTGTTGTTCCTGTGATTTTTCTAGGCGCCATGATGCTCAATGTTGCAATGCTTCATTCCCTTTGTGGATCCCATCTTAAGCGACTTCCGGGAGGTCATACAGGAAGTCTGTGGCTGAGCAGAGAATTGAATCTTAGCCTCTCAAATCCTGGGCTAGCACCATAACTACTGCATGGTCCTCCCGCTCATGAACGGATCACAGAATCCAGTTCGTCAAGTACCTTTTTTGTCAATAACGCTTCACATGCCAGCCTCACCCTCTTACATTTACAATTTTTTTTTAAATGTCAGTAAATTAAACTGCCTATTCCAGTTTTCTCCTGCAGGCAATGAAGGAAGGAAAATTCTGTTTTTGAATTTGGTTTTGGTAATTATTTGGGAGGTGCTTGTTTATAAAACAGTGGAGGCCCATATAAGTACCTAAAGAGACAGATAATTCATTACTATTTATGAAAAACGTTGAGCTCTTTCAGTGGAAGACACTATGGCAAAACAAATGTTAATACAGGAATCTTAATTTAAAAAAAAATCTCCCTCCCCCCACCCTGTTTGTTCTCTCTGTTTCTTCCACTCCCCTCCTGGCCCTGATCTTCCAGAGCATTGTTTTTACCCTTGTTTGATCATTCATGGATATAATGTTCTACCCTGTGAACTACCAGTTTTTTTTCTATATGGGCTGTGGTATGTTTAGCAATACAACCTGCATATTCTAGTCCCTTTTACACTAACTGAAATGTAGGTACAGGTATTGCAGGATGAAAATACACCTCTGCCTAACAGGAAGCTTTCAAAAATTGAGTAGCTAGTGGAGAATGCTGAGGGTAGACTCAGCATTGGCCTAACTCTGCTCCCACTGAAGTCAATGGAAGTTGACTTCAATGGAAGTGAACTTAGATCACAGTCAGCACTTCTGAAAATTCTACCCTGAAGCTGTACAGAGAAGTACTCTTTTTTTTAGTTATATACTAGAGTGGAATAATCTATACTGTTGTAAGAATTACTGAAGAGGCAAAACCTTTATCCCTGAAGGTACACAGTATCCCTAATACACTGGGATTATTTCAGTCTGTTGTATCCTTTACAAGAAGATTGGGATAGGGCACCTGCACCGGAATGAGTGAGCGGTACGTTACCACGTCTCTGCTTTGACAAACTCTGATTGCAGACCTTATGATTCACATTTATAGGACTCTGCTGACATTTGGCTGACCCAAAATTTTACGTATAACCTTGATTTACATTTTTGTGTCCTTTAGAATCTCTGATACTGGGCACTTCTCTTTTCCGAATCATTTTGAGTGGGTGCAGACTTCAGGTATCTTGAACAGCATTGATTATATATATCTTTCATTTATGGGATGTATGATAGTAGGCTAGCAAGTCATATGTTGGCACAGTTTTGCTGTCCAATTTCTTCTATTATATGAATAAACATAAATGACCAATACTTGCTTCCATTGAAGTTAAGGGAGAAACTCCCATTGTCTTAAATATAAAGGATTGGGCCTCAAAGAAGGTTTTTAACTCTCCTGTCCATCTGTACTACATGACAAGGTAATTAAGAAATCAGGTAAGAAACCAGGGTAATTAAGACAAACTAGCTTTACAGATGGAGTTATATGATCATGGTTTATTTTTGTAAAATCTATAAAATTTCTCCAAAAGTGCTTTTCTGTACAAGTGGCATTAAAAATGATGTTATAGTACACCTCTACTCCGATATAACCCTGTCCTTGGCAGCCAAAAAAATCTTACCGCGTTATAAGTGAAACCGCATTATATCGAACTTGCTTTGATCTGCCGGAGCACGCAGCCCCGCCCCCCCCGGAGCGCTGCTTTACCGCATTATATCCGAATTCGTGTTATATCGGGTCGCGTTATATCGGGGTAGAGGTGTATAAAGTTTTTAACTGGGCTTAGAATGATTTACATAGCTCACCCCTGGCTCTGCCACACAGGCTTATTGTAGCAATCCCAGTAAAAGCTTTGTATCACATATATTCTCTTGATCTAAGTTCTGTTTGTAGTTCTGTCATAGACTTCCATTGTGACCCTCAGCAAGTCAACTATCCTATCTGTTGCCTCATTATCCACATCTGCAAAATGGGGATGATAATATATCCCTGCCTCGGAAGTTTAATTAATTAATGTTTGTAGCTCCTCAAATGGAAGCCATTGTTGAAGTACAGAAGTAGATTATAGCTCTCTGTACATTATTAATATTATCTAGCTATATCTCTGCCTGTATGTATTTCTGGATATATGCGTGAATGAGCTGTGAGATGTAAACCGTTCCTAAAATCTATTAAGAGCTGATAGCAATGCCAGCTAGTCTCCCTTAGATTTGCAATAAGGTTTCATATTGTACCTAAAACTTGAGTGTCATGACAATTTGTGCATTCTGAATGTATGGTCAGCCTTGACCAGAGAACACTAGGGGTTGAAGGTTGTAACTTATGATATTGGAAAGGGACTTTTGTGTGACTTCCTCAAATGGTAGCATATCTGACCAGTGACCTTGATGTCACAATAACTAGGTCACTCTTAAACATACCCATTCTTGGAACAGGTAACACTGCTAGTAACCTGGCTAAGATTCTTGGGTGCACAGAATATAGATTTTTCACTAGGTTATATGATATTTCACTAGAGATAAGTAAGGGAGTCGCTCTTATGGTACTATAGGTCCCATGGCCAAGAAACCGAGCTCTCTCTCTTACGCACTGGGTATCCACTGCTGAAATCCTCTTCCTTTGGTTAAAGAGAAATATTTCTATTTCCACCAATATCTCACACTGCAGAGCATTATATAAATTTGTTTAGTACAGATCACTCACTCCCATGGAAGTCAATATGGCTTTATAGAACAATAGATCATGCCAAAGAAACTTAGTTAAGCAGTCAATGGAGCTACGGCAATATATACCAGCTGTCTGCCCCTTGCTGTATAGATTAGTCCAAAGTTTCTCTGGCATAATCTATTTTTTTTTACTTAAATGGAGTTACGATAATTTATACCAGCTCAGGATCTCCCCCAGATGTCCACCATTTCTCTAACAAAATGATAGCTTGTGGGCAAGCACATTTGTTTCCAGTTTACATCCACACACAAACCTCTGTCCACAACCAAGGCTACTGCATGGTTGTTGCTCAACCCAGTTACAGAAACTTTTAGAACAAAAAGGGAAATTCTACTGTGGGGTTTACTGCTACATTAAGACAAATACTGAGACTGGATTTTCAAAAGGGCCGTCTAATTTCGTGACCATTAAAAACCATCTGTTGCGATGTCAGCTAAAATAATAAAAGTAATCTAATCTCATGCTTCAGG
Source organism: Terrapene triunguis (assembly GCF_002925995.2). Taxonomy (NCBI): domain Eukaryota; kingdom Metazoa; phylum Chordata; order Testudines; family Emydidae; genus Terrapene; species Terrapene triunguis. The sequence continues at coordinate 15,263,231 of NW_020664463.1, read as the reverse complement.
GTATAAAATAATTATTGGGGGGAGGAGGGAAGTCAACAAGGAATCAAGAAACCTTTCTCACCCTCTCTACAGAAGAGAGAGAGCGTATGTGTGTGTGAGAGAGAAAAAGTGTACACAGGCTTGACAGACAACTATTTATGCAGTTCAGTAAAACCAAAGCTGAGGAGAAGGTTGCTAGATTTTACAATACAACAGGCCTTACATGGCTTTTGTCTTGCACCCAGATACAAGGGTGACATACTCAGGAGAGAGACTAGAATCTGGAACTGTGCTGCGTGCAGTCATGAGGGTAGGGCTGGGGAGGGAACAGAGAAGAGGAAGTGTGGGCTCATCCGGCTGGGAATGGGAACGTGGGGGTGGGAGGCTCAAAGGCGTTTGGCCTTTGCATTGTGTTTGTGGAAAGATGGCAGGGAGCTCAAAATCAGGGCTGTGTAAGAAGCGTGCCAGGAACTGGGAAACGGAGTAACTGAAACTCACACCCACGAGGCACGAAGATGAAACCAACAGCAGAAATGCAACTGCTGCTCTGCTCTCTGTTGTTTGTCTTGCTGCAACAAAGGAATTCACATCCTAACAAGCGCACTAAAGGCAAAGCACTTCATACAAGGCATAGTGCCCCACACCAAACAGGTATTTCCAGTATAGATGTCAGGTGTTGTTTCCTCCCCCACTAAAACACTCATGTTAACTTAGTCCCTAAAGAAATCTCCCTCAGAGCTCTCATGGCTTTTTGTCAACTGTTCTCACGGGAAAAGAGGGCAGGGACTAAGAAAGAGTGGGATTCAAGCCAAACCTGATGGAATATTCCTGGGCAAAATGGGCCATACTGAGCATTTGGGGGAGAACTTCCAATCTTATTCAACATCAGGAAACCCTGAAAGTGGCTCAATAGCCGAATGTAGTACAGGAAAGGTTTAAGGGACAAAGGCTCTTCAAGATTATTAAAAGTATCTCAGACGAGTGAGAAAGCGAGGGCAACTTCACTTAAAAGAGAACCCTCCCAACAATGATCGTGCTTTTGACTGTACAGTGCAAAAAGCTCCAGTGTTTTACACTAGGGGCCCTATTTACCCAGGGCCGGCTCCAGGCACCAAGCACCCAAGCTGGTGCTTGGGGCGGCACCTGGAGGGGGGCGGCGGCG
>NW_020664463.1:15170968-15257090 GCF_002925995.2 Terrapene triunguis | reverse complement strand
ACCTCACTTCTTGCATCTGAAGAAGTGAGGTTCTTACCCACGAAAGCTTATGCTCCCAATACTTCTGTTAGTCTTAAAGGTGCCACAGGACCCTCTGTTGCTTTTTGTAAAGAGTTTGTGAGCCTGTAGTGGCCCTCCCTGTGTTTCAGAAACTATCCAAACTTGCCAGAGCATCACAGTATATACATAGCTAGGGCCTTGCATGTTGTATATAATCAACATGGTTATTTTGACCCCCTTGCACCTAGGTAGTTCCTTTACATTATGTTTGTTGGGTAAAGAGCAAAGTACACAACACCAGTGCTGACGCTTTGCAATGCCCAGCATGCTTTCTTTTGGGGATATCACACCCATCACAGAACCTATACGAGACCAGAGCTGGCTGACTGTAGTACAGGGAATTTTGTTTTATTTTAAAACATTACAGAGTTTTCCAAAGTTTTACTATATCTTATTTTAGAACTTAAAAACTATTTTAGAGAATGCACACTATTCAAACAAACAAACCCAACCCAAATCTTAAGATTTCCCTCACCCCATTGCACAGCCTGAAGTCTCCAGGAAGGTAGAGTGCTAAGATAATGTCACCAGCAGAGTGCCTGCTCTGACATTACACTAAGCGTACCTGTCAACCTGCTACAGGCCAAATGTGAGACACAATGTATGATGACACCCAAAAGAAGAGATATAAGAAAGTCATTCAGGCAGGAAACTTAAAATACGGTGGGATTCATTCTTGTAATGTAAATGATTCTACAACTTCTCTTTCAACAGGGTGAGGGTCTATGCTCTACGTTATGTACTAGGTTAAATGATCATAATGATACCTTTTGACCTTAAAATTCATTAATCAATGATTCCTTGTTTCTGATGTAAATAATTATTAACAATAAAAGTGAAGAGGCCCCCAAATCTGTTGCAAGGAATTTTGGGACTCAGTGAGGCCTTAAAATGAGGGACAACTCGGAGGTTTGATACCAAATACAAGCCTGTGCCCCTCACTGGGCCTAGACATTGCAAACCTGACATTTATTTTCTGAAGTAAGTTTTATGTTAGCATAAATGTGTGGAATGTCCTCTTCACTTGGTTATTTGGGGCATTCAGCATATATTTCTAAAGCGGTTGGATTTCCCCCCACCTTGATCTATTTACAGTTCTCTTTTACGCACAAAAAACATTTTCTGTAACCTCAGTTTCCTGATTCAGCAGATGTGATGTCAATTATTTACGATAACAAAAGTGAGACAATGCCTGAGGTTTGTGTGGGATGGAGGTAAATTTGAATCTGTAAAGAAGGACAGTGGGTTAAGTGTCACACAGGTTGCCAACTGTTCCTTTTGGTCAGATAATAGAGCAGTGGCAATTGTAGAATTTGGAGATGAACGTTCCTCCCTTACCCACCTCCCCCACAGTGAAGGCATTACGTCAGTAATTATGAGCCATTTTGAGGTTTTTACTGGTCAGTAAATGTCTGGCAAAAGGAATTAAGGGTCTGAGACAAAGACAAAGGCTTTTAAAGTGCTGTCCAGTCATTAATTGACTTGTGGAAACTGCAGAACGGGTCATTAACATTATCATAAAACCTTTTATTTCAGACATTCTAACTTTGCTGCACTGTTGATGGGGCTTTCCCCTCCCTGGGCCATTTTAAAACATTTGTTTCTCACCATTCAGAGGCCCATTAACTACTCCATTAGGGCAAGCTCTATTTCAAAGAGTTTAATTTTAAAACTAATTGGGAGTGGATAGAGCTGGGGACTAGGAGACAGGACTCCAGCATTCTAATCCTAGTTCTGCCACTGATTACTTGCTATGTGATCTTGAGCAAGTGACTCTGCACCTCTGCTTACCTACCTGTATAACTGGTTTCAGTAATACTTACCAGCCTCTGAAATGGAAATTGTGAGGCTTACAAGATGCTTATACCCTTTTGTAAGATTATAAAAGCCCAAAGGAAGCTCAAAAGGTTCTTCCTAATGATATTACATGGTTCATTAGATTAGTGCGTGGCAGACTCTGAATGAAGACCATGGGCTAGAGAATATTGCTTACCTGCTATCCTTCCAATTGGCATTGCATGCTCCTCAGGAGGGGAGACGGACACCATGATGTGGTTCATGTATGCTAACTCTTCCCGGTGGGACAAATTGATAGGCTTTACCTCCCTGTGTAGCCCATCCTCAGACAACCGTGATGGTTTGAATTCTACAGAATGCCTGGGGTTCAGTATCAAAGGGTGCATGATGGGGCTGGGCATCAGCTGGATGACCCTGGTGTTCTCTTGGCGGGGGCTGGAAGGCTTCTGTAGTACTTCAGGAGGAGGCGGGCAGTGGTTGTTTTCTATAGGAGACACTGAGAGAGGGTAGGGCTCTTGATGGTTGTTCTCTTGGTGATGCCTTGTCCCTGGGACCCTATCAGCTGGGGAGAGGCGGCGGATAGTGTTGTCCAATGGGGACTTCAGCGACCGCTGCTCGGGGTCTGGTGACGGCCGATGATTGGTGGTGATAGGCGATCTAGAACGATGCAACAGTTCAATGGTTGGGGGGTTGTGATGGACTGTTTCTGCTGATGGTCTTGAAGGTCTCTGGACAAAGTTGTCTGGGGAGAAAAGGTGAAAAACATAGATCATGATGAGTGTGACAGACCCACAGGACCTAACTCAAGATTCAGTGCCTTTCTGGAAAATATGCTCTCGCACAAGTTATTGGGCTCCCCCTGAGTGAAATTTAATGGCCTGTGATATACAGGAGGTCATACTAGATGTAGTGTGTTCTGGACCACACCTCTATGAATCTGCAAAAAACTCATCGACACATTTTAACATAGTCTTCATTATATCTGAGAGGGAGGGACTGTTGTCTATGAGAGTAGGAAATTAGTGGTTAGGACATCTCCGTTCTAGTACTAAGTCTCCAACGAGTTTCCTGTGTGACCTTGGACAAGTGGTCTGTACTCCCAGAACCTCAGTATCCTCACCTTTAAAAAGAATTACAATTATTGTTTGCAAAGCATTTTAAGATCCCTTGATGAAAGGTGTTATATAAGTACAAGTTATTATTATTCATTTCCCTTTGTGCTACCTTCAAAACTGAACATAAATTTGTCCTAAGCCAACATAACCTGGCTTTCCTACAGTAATTTAATAGTGTGAGCGTCAAAGCCACGTAGGTGGGAAGCACTCAATTAATAGTAGGAAATCAGAGAGGGTGGCAAGAGAAACTTCATACATGGCAGCTTAATGGGGGATGTGTCTTTGTTAGACCTAACAGCTTTGTTTCTGTGCATATGTTACAAAGACCTGGATGCATGTTTTGTCTTTCATGTTACTCTGCTTGCAGGCCCTGTAACTTAAAATTGAAGCCCAGAGCCAGCAGCAGAGTGGCTCAAGACATGGGACGAGTACTGGATACATTAGTCATAGAGTTGTAGAAATCAGAGAAGGAAAAAAAAAAAAAACCCTGTTAGATCACCTTGTGAATATCACAGCCTAACGCTTCACTGGCAGGAAGTTTTGACTGATAGCCGAAATTTCACCCAATCACCACCTATAAACCCTCTAGAAGTGTCTCCACCAAGATTTTTCTCTTGTAGGATCATTCCAGATGAAAACCTTTTAGAGTGTCTGATGCTGGAAAAAACAGTTTGGGTGGACCTTTTGACACTAGCAGCATCCCTTAAAATTAAAAGTACATGCATCTGATGAAGTGGGTTCTAGCCCACGAAAGCTTATGCCCAAATAAATTTGTTAGTCTCTAAGGTGCAACAAGGACTCCTCATTGTTTTTCCTTAAAATGAAGGAGAGCTCAGAAAGCATGGATTTAGAATACCATCTGAAAGGGTTGTTAACATCCACAAAACAAAACATTTGCTTCAATTAACATAAAATAAACTGATTTTGGCTGATTAAGGCCGTAGTTTTCTGAGTAGAAAGCTACAAAGAGCAAACAAGGTGGGTGAAGTAATATCTTTTACTGGACCAGCTTCTGTCGGTGAGCTTTCAAGCTTACACAGAGCTTGTCTCTCTCACCAACAGAAGTTGGTCCAATAAAAGATATTACCTCACCCACCTTGTCTCTCTAATATCCTGGGACCAACATGGCTATAACAGCCCTGCATACAACAGAGAGCAAAGGCTAACAGGTTTTTATCTAGAAAAACAAAGCTCAAATTTCAGCCCTGTTTGCCAATAGCCTCAGGTGATAAGAGCAGGAAACTGTTAGGCACATGTCAACAATCAAAACAGGTAAATGTGACTGTCTTATTTGTTCACTCATTCACTCTGCTCCTTTAAGAAGGCTTGTTCTCATTGCTCTCTCCTCCTGTCAAGGGAGAACTGCCCTTTGAAGCCCCTATTCAGGCAGAAAGGAATATATGGGCTCCTTGCCTACCCTGGAATCCACGCAAGCTGCAGTAGAGGGATCAGCACCGACCCATGCAAAAACCTTAGCATACAATGCTCTATTGCTGGGAAGATCCAATTCCAGTCAGCACTGGCTCAGTGACCTTAAACTGACTCCTCTGCCCCCCCAAATGGCCACCTACATGATTTGCCAGCAGCCATCAGTTTCCTTGTGAAGGCCTAGGAGGAAGCTATGCTTGCCTGGAGTTTATTTATGATTCACACACCTGAGGTCATAAACAAGAAAAATGTATTTGTGTAGCTAGTTAGGTTAGGAACAACGAAATGGCAGGAGGAAATGAAACTTACAGATCTAGGCTATGCTCTGACTGCACCGGATGAAAAACAAAGTTTAATAATGGGGCTTCAAAATGGGTTTAAAGTACATTGTGGCCAAAGATGGCTTTGAGTTTGGCCAATAGATATGGAAAGGCCCACATTGCTCAAACATTGCTCAAAAACCATGGCCTGGTCTATGATCCTGCCTAGTGACTTCAGTTTAAACTGTGCTTAAGGAAGAATGTTCAGTGAGCATAGATGGGACCTAACATCCATTAACCACAACCGAAGGAAAACCCATTTAGTTACGACTGCTTCCCCCATACCTGGCCCTGGTCATATACAGTGCCCTGTTTTCTACGGGCTGCCCACTTAAACCGCCACATATTCATTCAAATGCATTATGCTCATTCTTGGGCTAGATGAGCAAAGATGCTTGAGAAATGAGAGAGCAACCAGGGACATTGCATTGAGTTCATCCTGATGTCTAGTAGCAGTGCCGTGCTTCTGTATGGGAACTGAGTCTGTGTACTGAGCTGGAGCAGGACTGAACTCAGCCCAGGAGCAGGAAGGAATGCCTTACGCTGCTCTCTACTGAAACCTCTGGTGGAAACATTATGCAACATTGACGGGCTCCAGAGATGGGCACCTTCAGCCCCCTCCTTCGCCAGGGGACGGGATGCTGCAATAAGGATCCTTTAGTGAAAGGCAATGGATCTCAGAGGACTCCCTCTCAACACCTCTATCAAACCTAGCAGGACCAGAAAAGGGCTCACTTTGACATTAAATTCCCTTCATCATCCTCTTAATTTGGAAACTGACGCAGTTAAAACACACTGATGGTCAGATCCGGCTGCCCTTACTGAATAAGGCACTTTACTCTGTGAGCACTTCCACTGTAATGAATGAAACCAAATGCGGTAAGGTGCTTCTCACTGTGTGTAAGGGAATCAGAATCTGGCCCTAATAAATTAAATATCCCTGTGCATGCACTGCACCAGCTCGTGCCAGAATGAACACGTGAACACATCTGCCTGTGTTGGAATGCACCCTCAGACCATCCTTTCCATGTAGCTTTTTAAAAGTGAACTGAATGTTGTGGAAAGTTGCTGGCCTATCTGATCCCTGTAGGGATGGGTGGGTGGAAAGTTGCTGGACTGACAGTCCTGGTGACTGAAGCCATCTGTTTAGCTACAGAACAAGTGCAGGCAACAACAGTGAAAGCTTCCTCCACAGCATCCCAAGTCATTCAATGCTGATTCAGAGGGACCACTAGAGATGAGGGGCTAATTCAGTCTCCGTGGCTCATTTGGCCCTTAGTATCTCCACAAAAGACTGCCAACACGGGGTTCCAAACCAATGGCAGTTGTGGTGGCGTTTTTGTAAGAGATGTGAATGATTGCACACTGGGAACGGAACAAACTGGGAACTGACCGTTAAACTCACTTTGCATAGGCTGTGAAGAGCCAGGAGGCTGTAGCAACTCTTGGCCACTACTGATTTTGGATGGATTGGTTTCAAAACAGACGTTAAAATGATGATGATCCTTAGGAGCAACTCCAGCCTCAGGTGGAGAGTTAAACGGAGAGGGAGATTGCAGAGGGAAAGAGAATGAGAGAGACCTCATCAGGGAGGGATACAAAAATCAATTTGATATCTGTGAAACTAGCCTTAAAGAAAATCAAGCTTGAGGAAGGTCACATGCCAAGGAACCTACTGGCCCCTCTCCACTGGTCATTGTGAGTTAAGCTGGGGTGAATACCCAGTAGAGAACACAGCACAGTAAAAAAAAAAAAGAGTAGATGCAGGAAGGCAGCAAACATTTAGCTGGGCAAGTTCCTCACGCAGCAACGTGAGACAATGAAGGGGGCACAGCAAGAGAGTCAAAAGTACGCAAGACGCACTCGTTACCTGCCTGTGAATGCTTGGCATAAAGAGCTTCTCTCACTGCCCAGAGTATGTGGCTGGGAGTCCATAATGAAAACATTTGTATCATTCCATATGTAGCAAAATAAAAATAATAAAATGAAGCTAATTGTAGTGGTTGGGAATGAGTATGAAGAAAGGAACCAGCGTCACAGCACTGAGTGCTCTAAGGACCAAGTAAAATAGGGCTACAAATCGCCTTAAGAGAGGGGACTTAAAGGAAGCAATCAGATTTGGTTTAGCAAGTGATGCAAGCGAACGCCTAGTCAAACAACACTGTGAAATCTTCTGTAGCTCAGGATTGAAACCAGGTGCTCACTAGCTCAGGATCATCATTCTGATCTACCATTCCCTTCTTTTGCTAGTCTGGGATGTTTAGGCAGCTGTAAGGGGCTATTAGTGTTTCTGTTAGAACCTGGCTGATACTGGGCATATAAAGATGGTTAGTTTTTTTGTAGATGCTGAGGCACTTTGGGTCTTATTCCTGCTTCCATAGAAATCAATGGGAGTTGGCCCCTACTGTTAATGGAAATTATGTACAGTGATCAAGTGGAAAAGTGATCCCATTGATGACAGAGTTGTGTGCAGTAAGGGACACTTGGTGTGGGAACCATTCTACTAGATCATTAAATCTAGAGCCTTTAAATCACTGGATAGGCTTAAAATCATAACTATACTCTTCTTACACCTGTGATTTAGCTACCCCAGCCTAACAGATTTTGCCCAAAGGAACCGAGTACTAAAATACAAAATGTTCAAACCCTAGAATTTTCCCAGTATGTTCTTCATCACACACATTTCACAAAGGGTTCACCTGGCCCATTCCCAGTTTTCCATTAAAAAAACAACAAACCCTTGTGTGTGATTCCAGGACTCGTGAAAGTGAGAAATGAATAACAGCCTCTGCCTAAAGCCAGGTATACTGGGCAGGAACTCTGTAAATTTCCTTCACTCAGCTCTGCCAGTGCAACCTACTCCTGACTTGCATCACCTTCTTGTTATTCTAGTCCTGGCATTCTCATACAGCTTTGCCAATGCCCTTCAGCCTTGCCCTACAGTGCCTCCTGTTATGCCAGTCCTAGGCTCCCCACAGAGCTCTGCCAATGCCCCTTAATCCTGTCCTGCATCATACCTCATCTGAATTTTGCAAAATTGTGCACTTCTAGGATGAGCGGGGACTAGGGTGAAATCCAAACTGTTTTTTATTTGTGATTAAGGATGGGAGATACAGAGAACGGCTAGTTGAAATTTTTCTGTCAAAACTTTTTTGGGATGGAAAATTGGGTTTTCAACTAAACACAAATTTTCCTGGAAAGTGTTTTCTTCCAAAAAAATATTTTTTGTCAGAAAAACAAAAACCGCAAATCTGAAAAATATCATAAAAAAGTCCAAACATTTTCTGACCAGCTCTAATAAAGAGTAAAAGTGCCCAATATCTGCCATGCCATAAAAGCAAATCCATTCAAAAAAGCACCACTTGTTATGCATTGTGGGGAGATATCTGCAAACAGACTGGTGAATTTGTCTATATTGCCTCCAGATTTTATCACAATAGTAAAACAAACTAAATTTAAGCAACAGTTCTACAAATGTTTCTTTCATCTCCCCAACTATGTATGTGTCTATCTTATCTATCTAGTGTTGATCACAGTGACAATGTGTTGAAATTTCAGTTCAATCTCAGAAGTTAGGATTTTCCAATAAAAGAAAGACATTAGTGCTGATGACAGGCCTCTTTGGTCCTGCCACTATCTAAGATCTAATGGTCAGGATAATTATTTATTTATTAATTTATAAAATGTGCTTAATTATAAAAACACATTGCGCAGGTGCAATATTTGAAAGAGAAACACACACACACACACATATATATAAAGAAGAACAGCCTTTCCCTGAAAACAAAATAATTACCAATCTTACAATTAAGGCAAAAGTTGAGCAAAAAAATGGACCTGGCACCATGCCATACATGTTAAAAGTCTCTAGATCCACCAGAGGAAATGAATTCCAAAGTCAAAGTCTCCAGTCCCTAATTTACAGCCAGCCAATCACAAGTGCAGTAAGAGTACATAAGGTGGGAAGGGAGTTTTCTTTCCCATAAAACTAGGGAAAGGAAAGTTCTGTGCAACAGAGTGGGTTCTATATATAAGCTCCAGAAAAGTTATCCCCACCTAGTATATTTTTAAACAGGCTTTGAAGCAGGACAAAATAGCGGAAAATAAATGAAGATTTACATAAGCAAAAGACTGAAATATTATAAAGCACTAAGAATTTGCAACCAAATGGCTTGGTGGATCAGCTGAACATTCTAACAACTAAAGGACTGTTCCACTTTTGAAGGGAGAGATAGTTTTAAAATGAAATTTTTATTGGTTTAGAGTAAGAAAAAACCTCCTGATGGCCTCATCCAAACTGCTGACATAATGACACCTCCAGTAATAAAAGAGACATTATTACCTTCATCGTGGTTCTGGTGTAATATGACCTCTGGCTGAGCATGGATAGAGTTCCCAGGGTGGAAGAAAGGTGAAAATAGCATGCGAGCTTTCCTTTGCTTCAGGATATGCTGAAGGAGTTCATACAGCACGTCACCTGAAAGACAAACAGGCGGCTAAAGGAAATGAAAAGTTACAGACTCTTGGAGAAGACTCATTTGGCCATTGGATGCATGAATTCTAAGCTCCTGAGTGCCATTTTCAGATCCAAAAGTGCCTGCAAGAAGAACCCGCATCTTTCTCACTCCTGAGTAAGACTCCTTCTTGGCAGTCCAAAAGTTGTGCATGTCACGCAGAGGCAACAGTAATGAAAAGTGGGGGGGGAGCAATATAAACCTCAGTCCAGTTGCACTTAATAGTCTGGTGGATAGATTTTGTACTTCCACATCACCTCCCATCTGAGGATCTCAAAGCACTTTACAAACATTAGTTTAATAAGAGGAGGTGTGAGACTTAATTATGTCCCAGTTTTGCAGATGGGCAAACAAGGGCATAGATTGTTTAAGTCATCCAGGCAAAGCTTATACAGCAGGTCCGAGATAGAATGACGATCAGCACCCAGATCTCCTGGCTTTGAGCCTTCTGCTTTAACCATTATTCAACACTTCCTCCCTTAAGTTTTACTGTATAATGAGGTTTTATGCTGGAGAAGATATACATTCCATTAAAAAAATATCACTGATGCTCCTCCACACTGGTGTGTGTGCTGTGGCCGTGATGTTCCTGTGTCGTTATGACATTCTATGGAAATCTAATAGAATGTTGATAAATTCTCCCAACGGTAAATTTAGCAGGTCAGTCAGGCCTAGATTCGCGAAGGTAGCGAGGCACCTAACTCCAATTGTCTTGTGGGTGTTAGCAGGAGCAGCACTCCTCCTCTAAGCATTCGGCGGCGAGGGTCCTTCCGCGCCGCGTCCCGGAGCGAGTGAAGGACCTGCCACCGAATTTCCGCCGAAGACCCGGAACAGAAGGACCCCCGCCGTTGAATTTCCGCTGAGGGCGGCAAAATGCCGCCACCCAAATCCTGCCACCCTAGGCGACCGCCTAGGGTCGCCTAGTGGAAGCGCCGGCCCTGGGTGTCAGTACAGACTCACACAGAGCTACCTCCCTCAGGGCTAGCGCTCATTTATTAGCAGTGCTTCAGGAGTCTTGTTCCCATTCCAACAGCACGGCATGGGAATAACTTCCAGCACTGCTAGAGTTTGCAGGTAACAATATGGTGGCCTTAAAGGAACGCATATTACAGTTGCCAGAAGACTGATTGTTTATGTGGTGATTAATTTACTGTGAGAATATTTCACCTTTCAGTGACCCCCCCACCTCCAACTGTACAGTGGGCAACAGTGGAGGTGCTTTTTGCCTTTTATAGCTGGCGACAATGAAGCAGTTAAGTAGAAAGAGTTAACCAAAGCACAAAATGCAGGTGACTCTAAGTGCCCCGGGGTGTGTGTGATTAATCTTAATAATACCACATGCAGCCCTTTGCCTATCTCCTGCCCCCACATGCAGGAGTGAACAATATTCAACAATGGTACTTTGCCTGAAATATTAACTAATTTTCATAGGTCCTTTAACTGTCTTAATTAAAGTGGCATTTAGGAGACCTTGGATTTTCTATTACTGTTATTTTTCTTATTTTTATAACACCTGTAAATCCATTTCATATTCAGCACTTGCCACTGTAAACCTCCAAGGTTCTACCTGTCGGTCAAAGATACTAAACCTTTTTTGTTTATTTCGTAGCTATTTCAGCCTAAGTCATCCTCATTTCCATAGTCTGACTTTTGGCTCTATTTCTCTGTCTTGGCTGCCTTTACTATGTCAGGGGTGACTTTGGAGCACTTTTAAAGGAGTCTGTAATGCCTGAAAAATTAATTAAAAACGAAGCCTCATATTTAATACATAATGAGAGACCAGAGAGGGATTTTACCACGTAATTTGTATTTTACAGAGCAAGATAGAGACACACACATAAATTGTGCCAGATCACTCCAGGAGAATACAGTGGTCATCCTTAAAAACTGCCCACCTTTGCCTTAGGCCAAGTCTACACACAGCTTTTAGACCAATATAAGGATTTCATGAGGGATGTGATTTCCTACAAAACAGTACAAGCCTTTGTGTGGATATATTGGTTATACTGGCATAATGGTGTTTATCCTGGTATAGCTATTCCCATTAGGGAAGGGGAATAAGTGATACTGGAATAAGCACATTTATACTGCTATAACTGTATCTACACAATGGGTTATAATGGTATAACTGTTTTGGTTAAAAAAAAAAAATCACAACCCTCACTGAAATGCCCCTATCAGTATAGTTAAAGTGGTGCAACTTTTGAGTGTATGGAAGCCCTTAGCTAACTTAATAACATTAGGGCAGAAATGGCATTATTCATTTCCCTATACTTCAAATACAGGAATATCTGGGAAATACTTCAAATACGAGATGATGTTATTTAGTGATCTATAGTCATCTAAAAGTTTTAAGGGCGACCTCTGTGCCTGTTATTGCTGTATGTGGCATAGATTTAGCAGGCCTGAATGGAATGTTTTCTCAAAAGTTTGTCAACAGCTACCATAAAAAAATTAGAATAAAATTTTAAATTGAGTTCACAGATCAGTAGTCAGTAAATCATGCCTCACATTCAGCAAAGTATGAGCTCTATTCACAGTGAGGAAATGAATTCTAGAGCCAAGGATTCTCCTCCGTGAATGCTCAGTCCCCAGCCCGCAGATGCTTAAATCCAGTTGACGTCAAGTGCAGTAACAGTACATGCAGGGACAAGAGAGGTGTCTCTCCTAGACAGCTGGTGCTGGGGATAAGGGAAGGCCAGTTACATGCAGCATAGTGGGTGCTACATACAAAACACCAGAAAAGTTGTCCTGCCCCAGGTTATGTATTTATTTCTTAAGCAGTCAATGGGACTTAAGCACATATTCAAGTGCTTTGTTGAATCGGGGCCTATATGAAAAAAGGATGGGCCAGATCCTGTAAGAGGATGCTAGTAGAGGGAGGTGCCTTCGGGGAGTCACAAGGTTAGTGTCTTTCAGAACTACTCCACATTTTGATTGGTTAGTGCAACACGATCTGTATTCCTGTGTCTTTACATTGGAAGTCTGATAGCAGCTATTTTCCAGGCACTCAGTTCAAGCTGTATGATCATTTCTGGTAGCTGATTGAATTACAAGCCTTTTTATTTAGCAGGGGTACCCTGTATGGTCATAAAAAGAAAGCTAACAACTTTTATTTAGAACCATTCATTCAAATTTAGTTAAACAGCCCTGACACAGGAGAGGAAGGAGGTTCAGTGTGATTGTAATGCTGAAGGCGACAGACTGCAGGGAATATAAATACAGGCAGGTGACACACACATGTTTCTAAATCTTCTGTGTGAGTACATAACTAAATTATTTGGCAACAGGAGGATTGATTCACACACCTGCCTGTGCTTTGCCTGGGGCTGGACTCCAGCATGTGAGAGAATATGGGCAGAGTAATGGGAAGCCCACGGGAGCTGTAAAAGAGAGGAAAGGTCCCCAGGGATGAGTTTTGCTGAAGCTTTTAGCAGCACAATCAGCTGAGTCAACCATGAGGCAGAATGCTAATGCAGGCTTCTTAAGAGGCTGGAGCAGTTGATTAACTCCCTACTGTAGTTGGGTCTGTGAAATGATAAGCCTTTAAAGGACAGAGCTGGATGTTCTAAACTGCTGCCAGGCAGTCTCTCTCTGGGTTTTGCAGAGGGTTTTAACTAGAGATGGGCCAGGCACTCTCAGTTTGGATTGGGATCTAAACTCTCTCAAAGTTCAAGGGTGTTTGGATCTCTCTCTCCCTCACCCTTTCTTATTTTACTGGATATTTCACTCTTCCCTGGCCTAGTCTGCATAGCTGTCCTTGTCTTTCCCTTCCCACCCCAACAACTATGGCTGTCTTTTCTTGTCTCTGCAACCCACCTTTCATGGCTCTCTTCCTCCCTCCCTTCCTTCCCAGAGTCTGTCTCTGCTTCCGTCTCTTTCCTGCACCCTGTGTGGCTCCATCCTTCCTGGTGTAGATAAACCTCACCTGAATGAGGAGACCTGTATCGAAAGTCCTCTTTGGTCAGGAGCAGGAGTGCTTTGCCATTCATCTCAAAAGTGTTGCTGTCAATCGGCCTCAGAGAAAACTCCTTCTCTGCCCACTTGAGCCACTGGGCCACATCATCCCTGCTCCAGTAAACTGGCTGCAAGCCTGTGGGAGATAGAAACACTGTGGTCATGTTAAGAAACTGGAACAAAGGGTAAGCGATTCTGGGAAAGGACTAGTGCAGGGGTCGGCATCCTTTCAGGAGTGGTGTGCCAAGTCTCATTTATTCACTCTGATTTAAGGTTTCGAGTGCCAGTCACACATTTTAAAGTTTTTAGAAGATCTCTTTCGATAAGTCTATAATATATAACTAAACTATTGTTGTATGTAAAGTAAATAAGGTTTTTAAAATGTTTAAGAAGCTTCATTTAAAATTAAATTAAAATGCAGAGCCCCCCGGACCGGTGGCCAGGACTCAGGCAGTGTGAGTGCCACTGAAAATCAGCTCTGCAGGCGTGCCATAGGTTGCCTACCTCTGGACTAGTGAATCAGTAACTGCATTTGGATGCAAAGCCTGAGATTGGTCTGGGGCAGCAATATAAAGTTACATCCACGCCCCAACGCCTGACTGTGAAGTGCTGTGTTAATCAGCATGTGTCTGCCTCTAAACAAGACACAAGACCACAGCTTTCAACTGGCTGGATAGAGATTGTGCTCATCTACATACAGTTATGTTGATTCGTGTGTGTGTGTGTGTGTGTGATTTTTAAGAATATAATTATACTGGAACAACCCCTAGTTTAGATACACTATAGTTTAGTCCCCTTCCTACATAGAAATAATCTACACTGAAGAGCTCAAAAACTTGTCTCTCTCACCAACAGAAGTTGGTCCAATAAATGATATTACCTCACCCACCTTGTCTCTCTAATATCCTGGGACCAACACGGTTACAAAAACACTGCATACTATACTACTATAAGCACATTTGTACCGATATAACTGTTCCCTTACAAGCAGGGTTGTGTCAGTTTAACTATACTGATAGGGATAAAATGATACAACTTTTGTGTATAGACCAGGCTTAAGTTTGGTCTCGGTGCCTGATCTTACTACCAGTGAAGTTAAAGGGAGTTTGGCCATTGATTTTATTGGACACAGGATGAGACCTGGGATGGATGAGATTAAAATATCAGTCTTACATACAATTTTAAAATGGCTTCCTTCCCATGGAGAAAAAGCAGCTTAATTTTCAGGCAGCTGCTTATACCTAGATAGATAGGCAGACAGATTATCTCTTATCCACTGGGAGATAAAAGCTTCCTTTCCTTTTCCCCTTATGAGATGACTCATTGTTTGACTTGTTACAATGCGTTATGTAGAAAGGAAAGCTTCACACTGCGCATAGAAACATAAAATTTGCCATATCTGATCAGATCTTTGGTACATAGCCCCTGGCAGTGCTTAAAATCTTATGCTTCAGAGCAAGATGAACCACCCTTCCTTATATTGCACCTGGCTGATTGTATGCTGCTGCATATGGGAAGACATTTCCTTCCTGACACACTATTCTATGAGACTGATTACCCCAATCTTTGCAAGCATAACTACAAATCTCGTAGTTGGTTATTTTAAAAAAAATGATACGCAGCCCTTTTGCCAGGGTTAAAAAAAAAGTCATGGGTAATGAATTCTGTTCTGCTGGTATGAAAGATTCAGATTCCCAAAGCAGCTAATCGGAAAGCCCCCGCATCAAGTTACATACAGAACTGAATCTGAGTCAGGAGGGAAATTGAGAGCAAGCTTCTGGAGCTTCAGATGAGCGCGTACTTGACTCCCGAAAGGAACGAGATACCGCTGATCTGAACAGCAGTATACTCAGCAGAAAGACACCATATCAAATCTGTCTTCATTTGTAATGTACTCCTTAGCATTGCATTATGAGCCACTTACAAAACAAAGAATCACATCTAATTGTCTCTGCAAGAGGACCTAAACTCTCTACCCCTCCCGCAATTTAGTCATTGGTTAGAGTGGGATCACTGAGGTGGGTGTTTTCTGTAGCTCCATCCTTAGGAGAAGGTCTATGCAAAGAGATGTGCACCATGGTTTAAAAAAATATTGAGACTCAGGCTCATCTTCCTCTCTGGTAGAAGGAATTCCACAGCCTAAGGTCCTCCCAGTGGAAACAAACTGTTTCCAGACCCCCAGAGTTTAATCCTGAGGACTGCCAACTGCAGCACTCGTGTCAATTGCAGCTCTTGTGGTTGGATACGAAGGATGAGGTGGGGTCTAATACAGCACAGATCTAGGACATTAAGGACTTTAAAAAAGAGGAGAAGGACCTTGAAACACCCACAAGTGACTTCCCCTGCCTTTCACACAAATACGGATGGTAACAAACACCCTAAAGAATATCCCCCAAAGTTTAAAACTATGTAATGTTTCTTTTCATTTCCTGTCAGGCTCTCCCAGAGCAACCATTTCCTCATTTATTAAACACCTGTTTCTTTTTCCAACCAACATGCCTCCCCTCCTCTCCCTTTTTCATTCATAGATTAACAGACTCTAAGACCAGAAGAGACTCCAGTGACCATCTAATCTGACCTCCTGCACTTGCATCTCATCTTTGATTCACTGAGACAACGTTGCTTGGATTGAATGACTCTTGTACTTGGACGTGGTGCTTTCTCAAAAATGCTTTCTAGATACACAGCCATGTCATTAGGGAATGCTGCATTCCAAAACATTTCCTAGTTTAGTCCTCAAAGTTCCAGTCTTTAAATCCTCCTTTCCCCAAGAAAGGTTAAACTTGTATCCTCCTGCAGGAGGAGACCTGTTAGGTATGTGTCATAGAGGAACTAGACTGTACTCTCTAGAGCAGTGTTTTTCAATCTATTGTCCACAAACCCCTGAGGGTCTACAGACTGTGTCTAAGGGGTCCATGAAAGGTTGCCATTACCATAGGACTGTGGTTTTCCACCTGTGGTCCATGGACTGCTAAGGGTCCGCAGACTATGTGTAAGATTCCAAAGGGGTCCGTACTTCCATTTGAAAATGTTTAGGGGTCTGCAAATGAAAAAAGGTTGAAAACCACTGCTCTAGAGCATGGAATCTGGGTTTTATTGTAAGGGAAACACCAAGTGTGTCTATGGAGCTATATAATAAATTCTAATGATAAATAAACTCTGCTCCCCAACAATCTTTCTTTTTCAACAAAAATTAATTCAGGCTCATGGAAGTAAGGGAGAGTCAGCAAGGCTAAGGCCAAGAACAGTAATGGCACAGGGTGTAGGGGTTTCCTATATGCAATTCTGTCAGTGCATCTCTCTTGAACTGCAATCCTGCTATTCTAGTCTTTGTGCCTCGACCACCAGCTCTACATATGCACCTCAAACCTGGGCAATGACACTCCTTTCACTTCCAGTGCTGCCTTCTCCCAGTTCCCTACTGCAAAGCTCCTCAGGCCTGACATGGAACACTCCCCGCTGTTTACTTCTGGACCCTCACTCAGCTCTGTCAATGCACCTCATTCCTGACCTGGAAGAGTTCTAAGCTTCTTCTGAACAGAGGCTTCCAGTGGTGCCAGTTAGTGTGGTGGTTTTGGCGTGTGGAAAATGAGAATATCAAGCTCATTTTAATTTGTGTCTTATTCTGTCGTTTGAACCAGTCTCTCCAGTGGTGATAGGCTAATGGAGTAACCTTCTACATGTCTAAAGCCTACTTCAGAGATTATCTCTGGGTAGCTAATTGGTGCAATTTAATTACAAACAGGTAGAAGCAGATATCTGCATTTTGATCTTTATTCATCATTGGAATTTCGGTAACATGGAAATCCAACTAGAGTTTTGATTATAAATCCAAAAGATGAAGCAAGACACCAAACTTCTCAACTGCATTTCATCTTCTGCTAAACGGTTGTGGCTTTTGTAAAAAAATACAAGATCCTCTCCATTTTGTGGCACACCAGTATGATAATCTCATGTGATCAGCACATTTTATAATTTACAGCGCATTCCTTTACAGAGTATATCACAAACAATAAAAATAATTATTTTTCCAGGCCCGGATCCCAAAAACTGGTATGTGAGTGTTTTCTGTTTGACCTGGTCTATACTATTAAGTATTACCATGTCTGAACACACTTGTGTTAGGTGAGTCAGTGATGAACACAGTTCACTGCTCTGGATAGACCAGAACAAACCATGTTCAGCATCATCTTGGCAACTGTTGTTCGGACACAGTAACATTTCATAGCGTATGCCTCTGTTCAGTCTACTCCTAGACACTGAATCACTTTGACTTTCTAATTCAACTTCCCCATTGGTAAAATGAGGTAATACTATTTACCTCCTACTGATGGGGGTGTTATGAGAATTAGTGTCTCTCTGTAGTGTTTTGAGCATATAAAGTGCTATCAAAGACAACAAAACGGGTTAACCACTTCTCCTCCTTGATCTTCTCCTCTCTTCTCATCCCTCCCTCACTTTCCTGTGGAACGATTTGCTTCAAAGCACTCTGTTCACTGCATGACAGTTCCTTTGCAGTGCTGAATCAATTCACTCCAGAGAGGCTTTTTGTGGAGGCGCAGATACTGCAATTTGAGTAAGCGTGAGGCAGGCTAACGTCACTGAAAGAGCTGCTGACACCTCATGGAAAGCTCCATTCAGAAACAATGCTGCCCTGTAGAGTATCACATGTTTTCTTTTCCTCTTTTTTTTTTCTTATTAAAACAGATCGTTTCATGAAAAGAAAGGTATCAAAGGGAGGGCTGTGCAGCTCAAGGGGGTTTTAAGGCAGAGAGGAAACCTAACTATACAGACCTGCTGATACTTCATTAAAACATTTGTCATATATTCGCCGTAAAAGAAAACGAACTCTGCTTATGTTTTTGGATGCTGTGTTCTATATTTTTGCCATTTCTTTTCCCATTGATCTTTATTACCAGGGACACTATGCAAGAAAACAGACTCTTTCTATATCCCCCTTATCCTCTAGTCTCAATAAAGGATGCCTACTGCATCATATTAAAGTAACAAAAAGCATTTACCAAACAAAACAGTGAGGATGATCAGACCTGTGCTACAAAATGAGGGCTAAATTCTGCCCAATCCAATGACCACTGAAATCAGTTAATCATTGACCTTACTGGGCATTGGGCCAAGCCTGTTGGGCAGCATCTTTCTCCTTAAAAATTCCCAATTAAATTAGGGAGGTGGCAGTGGTGGCTAGGGCCCTGGCTTGGGACTCGGGAGACCTGGGTTCTAGTCCTAGCTCTGCTGTGTGACTTTGGGCTAGTCACTTCACTACTTTGTGCCTCAGTTTCTCCATCTGTATTAAAAAAATAGGGATAATGATGCTGTCCTCTTTTGTAATGAGTTTTGAGATCCATGGTTAAAAGTGCTCTACAAGAGCTAGATATTGTTATTACTCCATGTGAATAAAGATGGCAGAGTCTGGCTCTGAGAGACTCACATTCTCTAGCTAGCCTGTCTTGTCAGCTCCTGAGCATTAGCTTCAATAGAATAAAATTATTTATAGTGCTTCTTACAGTCTTGAAGCAGCATATGCATTAAACAGGGAGAAAAACATGCACTCGCCTTTCTGACGCTGCAGGCTGGATCTTGGTATCTTAATAGATTATCTACTCCTGTTACTTATTCTTCACCTGAAGTCCTGCTTCTGACATTTGTTACATTAGCTGGGATAAAAATGATGAGGTCGATCCACTCTCATGCTCCAGGGCACAAACTGATAACCACCTGGAGTTAGGAAGAAACCCACTCCCAGCTCCTAGATATGGTAGCATTGCAAAAATAGGTGGAACAAAGAGGAACTGCTGGGGTGGTTTACACCTTCCTCTGAAGTAGCTGGCATAAACAGCAGGGAAAAAAAATCACACACACATACACACTTCAGAATTAACTGATTTAAAATGCCATGCTTTCCAAGTTTTCTGTGAGGCAACTGCAGGTCCCTAAAGAAGTGTTTGCTCTGGGCATTAAAAGAACTCTGAGCTGCATAGGCGCTCCACAATAACCCATATATTCATAGATTTTAAGGCCTAAAAGGACCGTTATGATCATCTACTCTTCCCTCCTGCATTATACAGGCCAAAGAATTTCATCCAGTAATTCTTGCATAAGACCATAACTTCTGGGTGAATGAGGGCACATTTTTATGAAAGATATCCAATCCTGACAATGGCAACACTAGCGTTCAATATCTCCCTTTTCCCGTAAGAGGAAAGGACATATGTGGTTCATATATGTACTGTATGCAGTAAATCACGTATTTTAGATGTACGTTACATATGAGTAGGTTGTGTAGTATACAGTATGAAAGAGGCCTTTTCCACATTAGTTCCAACGTGAGTCAATAGATGAGGTCAGAAGTTCAATATATAAATCATACGCTACTTACACAGCATTCACAAGTACATTACATATATTTTTGTTCCGTTTAGGCTGGGAGATTCCATCCTAATGCCTGACTGCCTTATAGGCAAAAAGAAGGGAGAGAGAGAAGAGGAAAAAAGAAAAGACTCCCCCTGTTCATTCATCCTTTCCAGAGAGCAGATGGAATTGTTTTCACTCCCACACTGCAAAGTACTTATCACAGCTGGGCAAACAGCAAAGGGACCAGCACATGCAAATCAGCAGCTTGGTTTTGTACACCCAGGGACTCAAGCATCATCACTCTGGCAGCGTCAGGCAGGGAAGCCCTGACTACAGAACAATACACAGTTCACCAGTGGGAAAATGTTCTAGAAATGCACTAGAAATGTTCACAAAAAGCAAACGTATGCTAGCAATCGGCGTGTTCTGAACTAAAGTAGAGGCTGGCTTTGGGTTGTTAATAATCTGCAATGTGCTGTATTACTCACATCACATAGCACACTGCCCATGGCAGAGAGAGGTGTGTTTGATGCAGGTTGGGGGCAAGAGAGTGGGTTTCTTTGCCCACCACTGTTAAGGTACTGTGGTCTGGAGGGGCGAACATAGGCTTCAGATCCAGAAAGGGGTCTAGTTCAGGCTCTGCCAATGATTCAATGTGGGGTCATGGGAAGTCACTTCACCTTTCTGTCTCAGTTTCCTCATGCAAAGGGCTCTGATGAGGATTTATTAGTGCTCTGAATACAGAGTCATAAAGTATAAGGCCAGAAGGGGACTACCAGATCATTTAGTCTGACCTTCTGTACGTCACAGGCCACCCGCACACTAAACCCAACAACCAACATTAGACCAAATTGTTCCCACCCGCAGGAGACTAGACTGTTCTGTGCCTCAGGCAGAGACTAGGAAGGACCGAGGTGTGCCAATGCCAGAGGCCGCTGCAATGAATGGCAGGGAAATGACTAAATGAGATCTACCCAGTAACCAACACCCACATGCTGCAGAGGAAGGCATAAAATCAGGTCACTGCCAACCTGACCTGGGGGGAAATTCCTTCCCGGTCCATGTATGGCAATTGGTTAGACCCAGAGGTGGATTAGGGCATTGTGGGGCCCTTGGCCAGAGCAAGTGGGGCCTCCTCCCCGCCCCTTCTGCCTGCAATCCCCTCCTGCCCCACCTCGGGGGCTCCTGCCGGGGAAATGGGGTCTGAGCGCCAAGGCTTGCCCCCCCCCATTCCCCAGCAGGAGTGCCGGGCGGGCAGTGTGGGGCAAGCCCCTGTGCCCTGACCCTACTCCCCGGCAGGAGTACTGGGCAGGCGGCCACAGCGGGTCGGGGTGTGGAGGGGCGCCCATTTTTCTGGGGGCCCCCAATTGGCTGGGGCCCCTGGGCACAGGCCCCTTGGCTCAGTAGCTAATCCACCACTGGTTAGACCCTGACCATGTGAGCAAGAACAAGCCAACCAAGCACCTGAGAGAGAGAATGCTCGGTGCCACCTCAGAGCCCTGGCCCACTCTGCCCAGTATCCCCTCTCCAGCCATGGTCATCCTGGAGGCTTTAGAGGACAGAGATCAAAAAATAAAATAAAATGCTATAAAAATGTTAAGTATGACTCTTGCTACCATTCCTTTACTACTACCCCTCTTTCTCTCCAGCTTACCAGTGTTCAGAGGAACGATGCAGGCCCAGGGCTTGGCTCTTGAACTAGAGAGCACAAACCACACGGAGCTGTTCCATGGAGATGGCTGGGGAAATGTGTGCTAAGTAGCATCAAGCTAATTGTGTTGAAGGGGTTTTAAGTTGAATCACAAATTGAGCGCCAATGCGAGGAATTACTCCCTCCTGAGACTGGAACTGAACCCTCTCCATTCAAAACAATAGCTCTGCCATTCTTATTACGGATGCTTTCCCAGTAGATGTTAGCACTGGCGGTCAGCAGGAGGAGGCCAGCAGGCATTTAAGACAGGGTGTTCCAGGGATGATAAAAACAGGATGGTTAAGGATTCTTATCTTCATGGGGAATTTCTCCTACTCCCAGTACTTGGGGGTGAAGAAGGGTAGGGTGACAGACACAGACAGATGGCTTTGTGGCATGCTCACTTACCTGGAAACAAGCATGCGGCACTGCAAGTGAGCTGGGACAGCTGGTGTGATGCCGACTGGGAGAGTGTGTGTGATGCAGCCCTGTAATGGGGACTTGCCTCCTTCCTGTTGGCCCATGTACTGGGGTAAGTGCCCCGAGGGGACTAGAGGGCTGTGAATGGTGACTCCTAAACTTGCCTGCTCTTAACAAGTGTCACCTGGATTGTAACCATAACAGGGCCAGAGCTACTGCAGCTGTCAGGGATTGTCCCCTCCCCTAATGGAAAGCTGGTCTTGCAAGTGGGGGCCCAGAGACACCAGCTATTAGGCAGGGGTAGCACGTCAATAAGTACCTCAGAAAAAGCCTCAGGCCAAAGTGTGCATAGGCCACCTTCAGCTCAGGCTGACTACGCCCCAAAGAGGATTAATTGGGGGGGTGAGCATTGATTGGTGGAGGGGAAGTTGACTAAGAGGTGTGTCTTGTGGGGGAGAGCAAATAGGATGGGGGAGGAACTTTACTGGGAAAGAAGGGACTGGATGGGGAGTGGAGGAGTTCTAGGGTGGGGAGTGAGGAGACTAGCCCGCGTTACCCAAACAAGACTTGCACATCATAAAAAAAATGTTGTAAAACTGGCTTTAATTATAATGTCAAGATGTAGAAGTTCCCCACAGTCCTGGCAGAAATCTAGCAGCTGTAGAATAACAGCAAAGGCCAACCACCTGAAATTCAAGAAGGGGCTCACAGACCTTTTGCAATGGGAGATGGGACTAAAGTAAAGAGCGGATGGCCACTGAATTCCTTTCACCACTGACCACAAGTACAGGGTGTGCTTTGTGCACACAGTCTACTTGTGAGCCCCGTATGCACCATGCATACTTCATTTTTCTGTATAAGTGCTAGAGAAATTAATGAGAGGTAGAATTCTGCAGATCACACAGATAATACCAGCTTTAACATCTGCCCCAGGGCTTACTCTGCTCCCTATGAGAAGCTCTTAATTTCTCACTAAGAGTATTGACTGTGTGAAGACCCTGCAAACTCTAGACACCCTGGTCTATAGGGCTACCCTGTCATATAATAAAATAATAATAAATAGATCAAATTGTTTTTCTAATGCAGCCTATGGAGAGTCTGTGAGAAACATATTGATTGAAAAATGCTCGAGTAGAATGATGAGGCTCTGAGCCCTGGTACAGGGAAATAAATCTTTCCAGCTCCCCACACCCATTGCCAAATGCAGCTTCCTGGAAGCAGCTATGGCCCTTTCTGGAACTGAAGTGAAAATCCCATGTTCCATCACCTCTCCTGACCTGCTGACACTACACATGGTTTGCATTTGCTGATCAAATGCACAAGCAAGACTCTAAATTAGCATGCCAGCCTGAGATAGCGTACTGATTAATGAGAGCGGATGAAGTCAGTAATAAAAAAAACCCTTGAAATGTGGTGAGGAAGAAGAAGGGAGGAGAGAGAGAGAGGCAGGCCGGCCGGCCGGCCAAACGCTCCAAAATTATACAAGGGAAAAGTTCCTTTTCCTTCCTTAGCTGAACTTTTCTTCACAGATGTAGATTAGCAGCTGAGGAAACCCACCTACAAAATTACTGCAGAACTGCATACCACACTTCTAAATAAAATACCAGAGGAATCGCCTCAGAATAATGCAAGCCAAATCCTGAAGTCCTTACTCAGGGCTGGATTCTGATATCATGATGACGGTGAGTGTAAAACTGGAGTAACTTACTATAGTCAATGGCGTTACATTGTTATAACTGACATCAGTATTTGACCCAAAGTTTTTATTCCTTCTTCTAACATCATTGGGAGTTTGCCTAAATCAAGACTGAGTAAAGCCAGAGTAAAAAGTGCACCTGACGACTTAACCCTGCAGTAGCAGTACTACTATTGTAAGCTGCATTTTGGATTGCAATTTTGGATCATTCTTGTAGAATACTATAGCACTCTGAGAAAGCATGGAAATCAATTAATTACAGCAATGATTTTATCTTCAGTTATCTTTATTTAATACTCACTATGTGTTTGTGAAGATAGTCACACCCACCCACAGCGCATATTTGTCACATATGGATTTCTCTCTATCTTGTCTCTAAATTGCAGGTGTCTGTAAGTTTTACCTGAGCACAACGCTTTCATCATCACCACCATCGTCATTCACAGTGACATACCAATGTCTTATGTACTAAAGTGGCCATGATAGATGTTCCAGGATTCTGGCTGGGGCAATTACCAATTGGAGGAGCTAGCAGTCACAGCAGTAAGTAAAAGGACCTACTAATGTTCTAGGAACTCATTAAAGAAGCCTTGTCAAACAATTTTTAAGTCCTTTTTATCCCCTCCAGCTCCCTTTTCACCTCTGTGCACTGTTTGTAAAGCCCTCTTAGGCCATGTCTACACTACCACTTATGCTGGCAAAACTTATGTCGCACAGAGGTGTGAAAAACACCCTCCCCTACCCCCGAGCAACATAAATTTCACCAGCATAAGTGGGACTGTGCACAGCGCTATGTCGGCAGGAGAGCTTCTCCCTTTGGCACAGACTGGTTACACGAGAGATCTTACAGTGGCGCATCGGTACAGCTGTGCTGCTGTAAGGTCTCTAGTGTAGACATAGCCTTAGAAGCCTGAAAATACCATTTCTTCCGGGGAGGATTAAGGCAGGATCCTTGCATCTGGACACCACATTCAGAGAAGGCCCTAATGCATCAGTGGCCAGTGAGCTGAGGAAAACATAGCACAGCCAATTCCTGCCAGTCACCCTCTCCTTCCCCGCTGTGGGGGCAATACCCAGGGAAGGAGGAAATTTGCTTGGGTCCATCGTGATCCATCAGTCATTCACGTCATGTCACAATGTGACTGTAAATAAGGACGGCAGGGGGTAATGTGACTTTTACTTGGGCAGTACGTGCAGCTGTTTAGGGGATGGGGATGGGTGAAAGTTTGGTTGGATCTGGTCCCAGTTACAGTTTTAATCCACCCTTGACTCCTTCCTAACTGATTCTGGCTGCTTTCCATGGAGCACACTTTGCTTTCCCTATTCCCGCTTCCAAAGGAGCCAAAATAAATGTCTTCTGTGGCTTGTTTCATTGCTTGTGCACCAATATATCCTAAATAACATTAGCAGAGCTTCGGGAATAATGTTCATTAACTAATTGCTTAGACCCAGCAAGCAGTAGCAGCCCACACGTTTGCAGGTAGAGGTAGGGGAGGTTGTCCTACAGGAAGTTTGTATTTTTAAACTTCTCAGCAATTTTCTTTTTAAGTCATACAATTTTTTAAGCTAGGTCAAATGTTAGGCTTAAACTAAATTGTGTTACTGTTTCCCTTTGAGGCCTGGTCTGCACTACAGAGTTAGGTCGATGTAAGGCAGCTTATGACTCACGGTTGACGCAGTGCAGATACTGTGTTGCTTACATCTCCTGTTGTTGCCTTTGACAGCCCCAGCCCCACCATGCAGGGTGACAGCTGGAGCCCTGCCCCCCCAGAACTTGCTCATTTCTCTAACTCCTCTTCCTCCTTTCCCCCACCTGTTTGTTTCATCCATCTGGTGTATGTTATTGTAAAGCAAGGACTGAACATTTGTTGGGGGCAGGGACTGTCTCTCACATATGTACTTGCTTAGCACAGTGGGTCCCTGATCTCAGATCGGGGCCTCTAAGAGCTATTACAATACAAGTAATGAATGAATAAATAAATAATAAACTGATCAGCATAGTCTGAACTTATGCCCTGACCCAGTCCCCTGCCTACCCTCCAATCATTTAACAGTACTCCTTCCCATTGTAAAGAACTTATTCCAGCTCAGATGAGGTAGAATGGTGGTGGAATCAGAAGTACTGGCTTCATGTTGCCATTCAAACAACACATCAGAGGGATCTAAAAATCAAGGAAAATGTCGCCTTTATAATGAATCAGATTGCTGGAATTAAGATGACACTTTCGGCAATTTATCACTTGACCTGTCATCCTTTTGGTCACCGTGACCTTTCCAGTGGCTGCAAACACAAAGGAGATC
Source organism: Terrapene triunguis (assembly GCF_002925995.2). Lineage (NCBI taxonomy): Eukaryota > Metazoa > Chordata > Testudines > Emydidae > Terrapene > Terrapene triunguis. The sequence continues at coordinate 15,231,423 of NW_020664463.1, read as the reverse complement.
TCAGTGCTTAGAAAGAGGCACCAGGAAGTGATTTTCATATTTCTGAATTGGGAGGAAGTTTTCAAGCCTCACACTTTCATAATCCGGCAAAGTGCCAGCTGTGGCCTACTGGGATATTGCAAACCCCCTGTGCTAAGGAGCTGCCTTCTTTTCCCAAGGATATTTCTTTCTCAAAAGCCCAGATCATGGTGAAAAGTTCCGTGGGTCCCTTTGTTTTAAGGAATTTTGGCTAGATTTTCTGTTCTTAACTCAGCCGTGACTGTGAAAAAAAAAAATACATCACCATGTTTTCCAGGCTGTTTCCATGGAATATGAAACTGATTTTGTCACAGAAGAGTCCACTGTGAGACAACAAGAAGTTTGCTCACTTCCTCAGCATCTGGGGTCCTTAATTCTGAGTCATGGCCACATTCGCTCTGCTACTGTAAAAGCAGAACTTGGCAAGGCAGCCAAGTTCATGGCTCAGTTTGCCTGGAAATATTAACTAAGGCAGCGCACAGAAGGTTTCACTTACAGTCAGGGTGAAGCCATGGAGCACACTTGACCCAAAGGGTTTTTTCATTGCAGGACTTGTTTCTATGTTCCAGCCCTTTTCTGCTGGATTACTAATCCGAGGGCTGTAAAAGCCGTCCACACTGTATCAATATAGGAGTTCCTCTCTCTCCTTTATGCAAAGGCCAGCCCTCAGTTGACATTAAGCGTTAACCCCTTGGGTACCATTCTGCAAATGGTGTGAATTGCGAGTCCAGGGATTCCACTCTGGCTCAGCTTTCTAACAGTACAGTACACATATCCTGAGATACAAAGGGGAAAGAGCCATTGCTAACATGATGAAAAACATTCTTCACTCCAGCATGCCGCAAGCCCAGCTGCCAAGTGGGTAAAAGGTCTAGTCTCCGCCTAGTTTCTCAGGGGCTCCTTACTGAACCAAATTCCCATTGCTTTGATTAGCAAGCAATTGCTACTCCAAGGAGGCACTGCCTAATTGCGTGGTCAGGGGCTCAAAATAACCTCTGAGTGCACTAGACAAGGCCTTTCCTCACGTGGCATTACAGTGGGACTGCTGAGATGCATTCCAAACTGCCTCCTAACCCGATATACTCAGTGAAGAAGTAATTCAGTCACATTTCTATTGGGCGGGGACATGGGTGAGAAGTTGTCCCAAGCCTCTAAATGGGACGACAGGAAGGATTAAACTAAAAACCAAACTCCAACCACTCTCATTGCGTTATTCCAGCACCACCAGTGGTTTGATCTTGCTGCTGTCACTGAGAGGCAGACCCAAGAGGCTCGCTCCCAGAACCCAAAAGATTAGTATGAATTTTTTTTCCCAAGACAACAACATAATATCCATATCAGCAAATAATTCACAAAATACATTTTCAGCCTAGGATCAAGCTATGAACAAAAAGCAAAAAACAGAAGACCTAGCTAATCCACAAAAACACTGTCTGTCTCCCCCTACTTTTCAGACTAGTTATAAGGTTACAAGGTTACAGGGTTGTGAGTGAGGTTGCAAATTATTAAGACTTTATTACTTGTATTTATTATTTGTATTACAGTACCGCCTAGGGACTTTAACTGAGATTAGGGCCCCATTGTGCCAGGCACTGTAAAATAGAGTGTAAGAGACAGTCTATGCCCTGATGAGATTACAATCAAAACTAGCAAGGCAGACAAATGGTCGGGGGGAAGGGATCTCACATGCAAGCAGAGTGAAAAATATGATGGTCTGCAAAGCACACTAAGGCCCATTTACTAGCATTCTTGTGTTGTCAGATGTGATTGCAATTAAACTACTATAGGTGGTCAAAAATGCAGAAAAAAATTGGTGAAAATGTACTTGAAATTTTCCCCCTATGTTTTTTCATCATCAAATTTTTGATGAAAATGTTAATAAAAAATTAGCTTGGCTCATTTTGGCAAATTTCAACCAGCTTTATAAACTACACGTGTCAAAATAAACAAGGCATATTGCGTGATGCAGGAACCCAGATTTATAAGCATATTTGCTCACCCACCAGTTTTTTCACAAAACTCAGTAATCCACATCAGGCTGCACTCATGAATGCAAATGAGTGAGTTTCAAGTTTTATTATTAAGTCATATTCCTCACATTCTTCAAATCATCCAAACCTGCTTGCTCTACATTCACTCAAAATTGCTCCCAAATTACCTATATCTGAATCCAAAAACAAGTTGTACAAAAGGAAACGTCTGAAAAAAACACCATTTGGGTCCGCTCGTCCCACATTGTAGCACTTGCCTGGATTTGAATATCCCTCCTCCAGTGTCATTTGCTCTTGCAGCCAGTATAGCTCCATCAACAAAGAATGCTACGTCACAAGTTAAGCAGCCCTGGAAGCTACTTTTGCTACCAGTCGCTGACAGCAAGAGCAACTTTTGGAAATGCTCTTCAGTGCTGAAGCAAGAAAAGCAGAGTGGGCTTGGTGACTGGAGTATGGAAAAAAGAAGAGACACAAGGTCAAATTCAGACTTGCATGGAGTTGCCCCACTCTCTCACACACTTCTCCACTCCTATCCTGTGGGCCTGAGTGAGTGAGTGTGTGTGTGTGTGTGTGTGAGAGAGAGAGAGTGAGAGAGAGAGCGCGCAAGGTGAGGGAAAAATCAGAGAGACATATAAATGGGGAGGGAGGAAATGATAGTCATTTATACACAGTGGGGAGGGAGGGGACAAGAGAGAGGAGAAGGAACTAGATTTTGAGGAGAGGATACCCTCTGACCCTGCTTCTCAGGGTGCTCTGACTGTGCTGTTCCTCATCAGTTTCAGGTTCTACATGTTGGAAGCTAAGCGAATGTATTATACAGGGCACAGAATCAATGCAAAGCTACTTGAAATTGAAGTCCTTTCACTTTTTGCTAAGAACTTGCAAATGGGAGGCCGTCTCCATGGAAAATGTTTTTTTGGGTATGTAAATTTTTTCAAGTGATAGGGACCCTCTAGCTTTGCATGGACAACATGCACAAAGCTGCAGTTCCGGACGATGCTGTGAATCCAAAAGCAGAGGTTTCATCAACAATTTCACACAAAATGACATTTTGAGGTGTGGAGAGGGTGCAAAGTGGCAAAAAAAAATTTCCCCAGGAAACGCTGCAAATTGCAAGTTATAAATCGGATCCAGCTCTGGTAGGTAATAAACCTGAGGCACACAGACTTCCCCTAGGTCAGATTGACAGTGACTGGGGCAGGTTTCCACCTCCCTCTGCAGCACGTGGGTGCAGGTCACTTGCTAGGATTATCTGGGCATATCTCACTTAATCACTTCCCTGTCACTGCTGGGGCCTGGGCACTGATGCACCTCGGTCCCTCCTATTCTCTGCCTGTAGCACCTAGTAGTCTAGTATCCTGGGGGGGTGTGGTGCTTTGGTCTCATTTTAGTTGTTGGGTTTAGTGCGCTGGGAGGTGTTGGTGATCCGGTGGTCTTTTCTGGCCTTAAATTCTATGACTCTGTCATTTAAATACCACATATACATGCAGACATAACCCCCCATTTGTGACACCACAGGTAGTTTCTGAAGAAATGAGTGCAATATCAGAAAAGATACAAACCCTCATGCGCACAAGCCGAAAGCTCCTGCACTCTGACTAATGGAGGTTAGGAAGAAAGTTTTGTTGTGGCAGGTTATTCTGTAATTGTCTACAGGAGGGTTTCTAGTACTTTCTTCTAAAACAGCTGGTATTGGCCACTGGCTTGATCAAATATATCAATTGTTCTGTTCCTAAACAGGGCTTTATTTGACGGAGTAGCAGTAGTGCAGGGGACTGGACTAGATGACCTCTCGAGGTCCCTTCCAGTCCTACACTTCTATGATTCTAATTAACACTCCAAAGGGCCACTGTGACAATCTTTAAACAGCAGATTGTTTTGTTACTGCCTCGTTTGGAACTTCTTCTGAATTTCTTTCCTCCTCCCCCACGGTCACTGAGGTCTGTGTCTGTAAAGAGGAGATTTCTCTTGTCTGATCAGCCTCACCCTTAGTCATTTAGTGCTGTCACAGTCATGCTTTTGCAACTCTGCTGACGGAATCAGGTAGGAGGTGGAGGAGGAGGTTGGTTTGGCAAGAGGAATCTTTTGTCTGTACGCAAAAACCTTGGTGGAATTGGCTATGACGGAGAAAGAGAACAAGGAGAGAGCAGGGGGTGTTTCATAACTAAATAGTACAGCTTTGTCTCCCCCTAGATTGCAGCTGTGGTTTGTAAGAAATGAAGATGCTGTTTCCATGCAATTTTGTTGATAGCAATGAGGGGGTGCGGGGAGAGGAGAGAAATCCAGAAAAGAAGCGATACAGAAGCAAAAGTGTTTCTAAACTCAAAGGGCCAAATTCAGTGCTGGCTAAACCCCAATGTCTTGCCCACCGAAGTTAATAGCGTTGCATCGCTGAGGGTAAATCAGCACAGAATTTAGTCCAATGTTAACTGCGATGCACCAGCATTTCTTGAGTTGTGGTTTGTAAAAACACACACATGTCTTACCAGGTTCACAGGCTTTCTTGCTTGACAAGGCAGCTGGGTGCAGAGTTGACTCTAACTGGGACTGAGAGGACATGGCTCCTCTAAGTCACACTTTCTAGTTCTCCCTTTGGCTAAGCACTGAAATGCTGGCTGGCTTGGGGGGCGGGGGGGGGGGGAGGGGGGAGGCGCGATGAGCCTGCATCTTTGCATAACCTGTATCTCAGTGAGGTAGAGGAAGCTCCTTTAAGGCTCACAGACTTTGTTAGCAAGAAACGGGCACCTTCTCCTCTGATCCATGACCACCTGTATACGCTACCTACTCTCCTTTGAGTTGTGTCACGATACACACCCCAAACAGGGCCATGTGCTGTACCACCGCCTCCTCCCAGGGCGGACCCTGATCTACCTACCACACCCATCCCCAAACCCTAATATGTGAGCCCTAGCCCTTTTCTACCTCTTCCTCATTGACTCTCCTAGCCCCTACCCAAATCCTGACCCTCCACCTCCTTCCCTGGGCTAATCCTATGAACATTCACTCTCTCTCTTTCTGTCTGTGGGCATGTCTATATTGCCCTGGAGTTTGGTCAATGGGGGTGTGAATTGCAGTGCTCACCAACGTGTTGCACGGTAACTGCCCTGTGTAGACACTGTGGGGGCAAACTAAAAGCTTGCTACTTCATTTGAATGGAATCCTGTTGGAAGAAGACTTTGTTAATACAAACCAGGCACCTTTTAGTTTGTGATGGCAGCATATGCACAGGGGAGTTCAAGTGCGGTGCTTGGATGTTCACTGCTATTCACACCCCTGGAGTCTGACTTGTGGGGCAATGTAAACAAGCCTTAAGTCTCTCACCCAGTGAGAGCAGCTGGGGGTCCTTCCTCTGTCCATTTTCAGGGTGCACAGATGGCACAGCAATGAATGAGAGCTCCTGCTTGACCATTTTGTGCCTCCTGGCTTAATCAGGCCTCTGATACAGCCACCCCGGAACAGACTCTGAGCATACCTAGGACCTTCTGGGAATATTACTTGGGTACCCATCCCCCAGTTGTGTCCCCATCAGTATACAGACAACTTGGGCATGACCAAATACTAACTATGAAAATCCTCTGAGCACTCAACTCCGGACTGAGCCCATAGACGGGCTCGCCAGAGACAATTTATGCCTGCCCAAGCTTGTGAAAATTTTGGTTTTAGGGCCTTATCCTGAGAGGTGCTGAGCATCTGCATCTCCCGTTGAAGTTAATGGGGATTGTGGGTGCTCAGCAGCACCTCTCAGGACCAGGCCCTGCATTGCAAAGAAGAGCAACAAGATTTATCTGGGGAGAGGGAGGATTTTCTGAGGAGGACCCTAGAACTGCTCCTATTTATGGTAATGCTGTTGATCTTCCACAGTCTTTCAGATGTATAGATATCATAACACTTTATAAATTGTACAATGCTGTATAAATTATGCTTTAAAATCCTTCATTTGGCATATCCTTCATGTAATAATATCCTTCATGTAATATCGTTACATTTGGCAGTATGGGGGAAGACACCACAGAGGGGATCTAATCAATAGTAGGTAAATATCTAGAGGAGAGGGATCAGAAGACAGCCTAGGCTTACAAGCCTTTCAAGGGAACCTGGGCCTGCTTATTGTACTGAGACAAACAGAATGGCTTACGCTGAATTTTGCTTTGGTTTTTTGTTCAAATCTGAAACATAAAACCGAGACCATGTCTATATAACCCACACACCTTCTGGGTGTGGTGTTCTGTCCCATCTAGTGGCACCGAGACTACTTAGAGAGAGAGATAAAATGAATCTGCTCTACAGCCTTAGCTAAGAGCTAGTTGGCTTTTAGCTCATGCACTAAGCTCCAGAGGTCCCAGGTTCGATCCCGCCCGACGACGACCGGGGTCTGTCGGCGTTACAAATGGGGTCTTGTACCAGAAAGCACAACGAAGAGGAGACGATATAGACCAGCTGGTAATCTCCTATACTCATCGGGACAGAGTACTAGAAGGCATCCATGATGAAATGGGTCATCTTGGGACTGAGAGAACTTTGGAATTAGCTAGAGACCAATTTTATTGGCCTAAGATGACCAAAGCAGTAGAAAGAAAATGGCAAGATTGTGAGTGCTGTATTCGAAGAAAAGCTCGAGTGGAAAAAGCTGCCGAGCTTGTGAACATTAAAGTATATGCTCCTATGGAACTGGTTTGCATAGACTTTTTAACCTTAAAGCCAGATGCTTCCGGCAGCAAGAATATCCAACTAAGGATCAGATGGCCAGAACTCTAGCAAGTGTGCTCTGGGAGAATTTTATCTTCACTATGGTTTTCCCCGATGGATCCACAGTGATCAGGGTGCCAACTTTGAATCGGTATTGATTATTGAGTTAAGTAAGATCACTGCAGTAAAATCACGCACAACTCCTTATCACCCCAGAGGGAATCCAGTGGAGAGGTTTAATCGTATTCTACTAAATATATTAGGCACTCTCGAAGAGCATAAGAAAACCAACTGGAGGAAGTATATTAAGCCATTAATTCATGCATATAACTGTACCAGAAATGATACTACAGGACACTACCCATATTTTTTGATGTTTGGGAGGCAACCTATATTACCTATTGATCTGTGTTTTGGGATTAAAGCCAGAGGACAACAAGAAGTGACTCATCAGGAATATGTAAGAGGTTTACGAAGCAGGCTTCGTTACGCATATGACCTAGCTGCTAAAGAAAGTGAAAGGAGCCAATTAACCAACAAATTAAGATGGATGCCAAAATAATTATGTCAACAATAGAACCAGGAGATAGGGTTCTAGTATGCAACCTGAGTCTTACAGGAAAGCAGAAGCTTGCAGATAGATGGGAGCCAGTAGTACATATGATACTGGAGCAACTAAAAGAAGATATCCCTGTCTATAAGGTTCAGGCAGAATCAGGAGATGGCCTTATCCAAATTCTTCATAGGGACATGCTAAGACTGTGTGGATATATTTCTGCTCATAAATCAATGGAAGATAATCAGTTAACGACTCCTGTAAGTGATAGACCTAGACAGAAAACCACTAAAGTGGTAATTCAGATGGAGGATGAAGATGAATCTGTACTTGATTCGACTCTGGAGTCTGATCTTAACCCACTGGCAAGAGAGTTTGATCCAAACCAAAGTGTTCATTTTGAGGAAACTGAATTGGAAGAGAGACGAGATGTGGGAAATTCACAAAATGGGCTCCCCACAGAAAATGGTGTGAATTCTTCTGTTTCTCCGACCACACCAGAAATGCTGGTGAAACCTTGCAGGACTCGTAGAATTAGAACTGGTACAGTTAAATATAAGGATTACGTTCTTGACTTCCCCACTATTCTAAAAACTACAGATTCAGTCGATACAGGCCTATTGTACATACCTCTCCTTGTTATTTGACTGTGAAGAACAACAAAGGCAAGATATTGTGGATTGTGTCTCAGGTGCACCGCTGGGACAGCAGTGATTTAAGCAGGGGAGAATGTAACCCATGTGCCTAATCGGGAGATATCTCTTTAAGAGACCCATTGGGGGGATGTAGGAGTGAGTTGTGTCTGGGTCATTGTTGCTAGGCAGATTAAGCACTCCACATCCAGACGCTTCTGGAATTAGGTGTGGTAGTTTTGGGTATGCGCCAATAGGTTTCCTGTTGCTGGGGTCAGACTCCATGAAGGCAAGCAGTCAGGGCAGCTGCTTTGCAGAAGGCCATATGTAGGGTGACCAGACAGCAAATGTGAAAAATTGGGATGGGGGGGGGCATAGGCACCGACTCCGTGGGTGCTCCAGGACTGGAGCACCCACGGAGAAAAATTGGTGGGTGCTTAGCACCCACCAGCAGCTCCCCGCCCCAGCTCACCTCTGCCTCCGTTCTGCCTCTGCCTCCTCCCCTGGGCGCACCGCGTGCCTGCTTTTTCCCCCTGGCTCCCAGCACTTGCGCCGCGAAACAGCTGATTCGCTCGGCAAGCGCTGGGAGGAGGGGGAACGCCACACGCTCGGGGAAGAGGCGGGGCCGGGGCGGGGATTTGGTGAAGGGGTCCAATAAGGGCAGGGAGGGGCAGAGTTGGGGCGGGGACTTTGGGGAAGGGGTTGGAATGGGGGCGGGGCAGGGGTGGGGAAAGGGTGGAGTGGGGGCAGGGGCAGGGGCGGGGGGGGGGGGGGGGGGTGCGAGCACACGCCGGGGAAAGTTGGTGCCTATGGGAGGTGGGGGGTTATAGGAGCCTATATAAGAGACCCAAAAATTGGGACTGTCCCTATAAAATCAGGACATCTGGTCACCCTAGCCATATGCCCTATGTGAGTTGGGAGAAGCTGAGCCCAGGAGCAGAAAGCAGGCAGCAGGCTGTTGTCCCTAACTCTGAAGCATTTTGCAGCAGGGTTTTCTTTAAATCTATACACTTAACTGAGTGGTTGGTTAATCAGTTAGCAGACTGGCTAGCAGTGCATGGATTCCAACTGAAGATTCCTACAAGCAAGTGGAGGGAAGATGTTTTAGACTCAGCAGACTGTATAGATTTGGTGATCAAAGCCTCTAACTGAGACTTAGGTGAACAAAGCCTATGCTTTTGGGAACTCTCACTTTCTTCTCACTGTATTTCTGTTGGGACTGAACTGTTCAGATTTTAATTTTTCTTTATTTATGTTTATGTATAACTGTGAAGGTAATGTCTGTGGATTATAAAATAACCATGGTCATGCTGTAAAAATTAGATTATTTGTTTCTTTATCATAAGATTTTATGAAGTTATTTAATTAAATTCATTTCTTTAGTTCCTTTTGGGACTGGACTGTAGGGAGGTTGACCCTGTGCAATCCCTGCTGAAAAGCCTTAGAGACGGAACTCTGGGTCTCTCAGCTACTTTCTATGGGAGTTTTTTTTTTTTTTTTTTTAAGGCACTGGAGATGGGAAATGAAGTGAACTCTAGCGCACCCAAAGGTTACATCTACACTACGGCCGTTTCAGTGGCACAGCTGCAGCGCTGCCACTGTAGGGCCATAATGTAGATGCTTCTTACATCGACGGAAGAGGTTTTTCCGTCACTGTAGGTAATCCACTTCCCCAAGTGGCGGTAGCTAGATCGACGGAAGACTTCATTTGTCCATCCAGCCACATCTACACTGGAGGTTAGGTCAGTTTAGTAGCTAGGTCAATCTAAATTTTAGGTCTAAGAAGGGAGGAGTTAACCAAGGAGCAGTGAAACCTAAAACTTTTTTGTGCAAATACCTCTTAATTAAAACCACTGATCTCTCAGCTAATCTCTCAGCTCTGATTAGCTAACCCTTACACTGTAATATACCGGGCATCTTGCGGGGGTTCGCCTAGTTCAGGACTCATTTAACATCCCAGCCAACCTTTTAACAGGGCATAAAGAAGGAGAGGATTTTTTTAATCTGCTTTCACGGTGTGGTTGCCAACATCACAGGCTAAAGCTACATCTGTACCAAGACAATGAGCCCAAGAAGACGGAGCTGAGTATGTCCACAGCTGCTATTTCTTAATTGGCAGACACAGTGTAGAAGCCTTTTTGTTACACTGATAAGGTCATTTGCATAAGTCTACCCATGTGGCTTTGCATATATTTCCCCCCCATTAGATTCTTTTTTCTTCTCTCTCTTTGCAGTTCATCACATTCCATATATTTAACCAGGTATCAGACAAGTCCAGGCAAAACTTAGCCTACAACTAATCCCAACATTCACTCACTCAGTTATATGATTATTGATATTTTTTAAAAAGCCAATAATCTAGGTATTCCTAATTGTTCAATGCTAATAAACTGGAGTCCTCTGAATGGGGGGAAAAAAGTTGCTTGGGTTCAAGTGATTTTATGAAAATCAGCTATTAGTAAAAATGTTTTCAGGGGGGTTTGTTTTAAATTCAGTCAAAATAGTCTTATTGTGTGAACATCAGAAAGTGAAAGTGACTCTAAACAAAAGTGAAAGGGATACACATATTTTCATTGTCAAGTTGAGAGAAATGCAAAATGCAAGACAAACCACATTAATAGTAAAAAGGAAAGAGAATTTTTAAATTGATCAGTTTCAGTAATTATGATCTTACAGGCTAGATCATGCAACCCTTATACTAGTTTAGTGAGCATTTACTCAGACAAAAAGTACCATTGATTTTAATGGACTCCTTACTTGGGTAAAGCCAGTGTGAGAGGGCTTTCCCTTCACCCTCCCACTTCCCTGGTTCTGGTCACGCAGGCAGCAAGCAGCAAATGACCAGAAGTCCGAAGTGCAGACAATGCAATGTTTATTGGGGTTGGTTTCTGACGCCGCAGAGTGTTTACCCCGTTCCCCCCTTCCTAGCTCTGATGCCGCAGAGCCTTGCCTGGGTCCCTGTTCCCCGTTCCCTATTCCCATTTCCCTGCCTTAGCAAAGCATGATTCCAATTTCCCTTCCCCCCACTTCCTGTTTGACCCCAGTTTATATAGTAATATTCTCAGTTATACCTTAACCAATCATTTTACTGAAATTTAACTAACCAATCCGAACATATTGTAACATAATTCTCTAACCAATTATATCCCACTACCGTAATTAACGTACACCTAGCAATATTAATTATACAGCAGACAGAAACAGTTAGAGAACCAGACAGATTAACAATAGAAAAGTGGGGGCCATAAAGATAAAACAATAGAGAAATGAGGGTTTCACAGCCACAACCATTGATAAGTGATTTCTTGCCAGACAGGATGCTATCAAACTAAGTTTTCTTTAACCATCTTAAAATCTGTTTCTTTATCTGGTGGTGGTGGGCACTATCAGGACAGGATCGTCTTCCTAACAGCCCAATACCACCTTATTTCAATGTGACTGGTTTGGGATGTGAGGATGTGATTTATGAGGAGAGGCTTGATTTATGAGGAGAGGCTGAGGGAACTGGGATTGTTTAGTCTGCAGAAGAGAAGAATGAGGGGGGATTTGATAGCTGCTTTCAACTACCTGAAAGGGGGTTCCAAAGAGGATGGATCTAGACTGTTCTCAGTGGTAGCAGATGACAGAACAAGGAGTAATGGTCTCAAGTTGCAGTGGGGAAGGTTTAGGTTAGATATTAGAAAAAACTTTTTCACTAAGAGGGTGGTGAAGCACTGGAATGGGTTACCTAGGGAGGTGGTGGAATCTCCTTCCTTAGAGGTTTTTAAGGTCAGGCTTGACAAAGCCCTGGCTGGGATGATTTAGTTGGGGATTGGTCCTGCTTTGAGCAGGGGGTTGGACTAGATGACCTCCTGAGGTCCCTTCCAACCCTGATATTCTATGATTCTATGTGACAGTACGCTTCCCAGCTTATGGCTGCCCCTGCTGCTTAGCCAAAGGCCTTAGCCTAAAAACAAGGCCTCAGACTATCGTAGTGAGAGAAGGCCAATACACAGGCGGACTGTGATTTTGATTCTTCATTTTTATACCCCTGTAACTAGCTAAGTGATAAAAATACACCTAAGTTCTTAAAGTATAGGCCTTTACAGGCAGGCCTGAATATCTATATTCTAACAACAAGTATGAGTAAGCATTAAACAATCTATCCTTTTGTTACTAAGGATTTTTTTAATATATGATTTTTTAAATTATAGTGTCTTTAAGTCTAGCTGTTCTGTTCTGGAAATGATTATGCTAAGATTTTCACACATTCAAAACTTCTCAATAAAAATACAAACCTCTTCTCCCCATTAATTATAGCAGCTTAAAAATGCAAAATGCCTATAAATAAATGAGAGTATTGGCTTGTTTTTAGAGATGGACAGAACACAGATATTTTCTTGGGTATAGCACCTAGCACAGTGGGGCCCTGATCCATGATAGGGCCCTCTAGGTGCTACCACAATACAATAAAAAAGAAATAAAAATAAAATAAAATAATCATCAGCATTATCTACCGCGGTACTCGTATGGCTCTACATATCACAACTTTGAAGAACTCCATTTATTGTTCTTTTCCAGAATTCCTGACTTGTGAAAGCTAGACTTCCAGAAATGACAAACTGCTTCTGAACTAATTGATTTGGTATCTTAATGGACCTTATTTAGAGGAAGCGAGATCTTGCTCTAGAGTGAAGTGTGATGAATAAGAGGGCAGGTGACTCAGAAGAGAGAAGAACCTGCCAAACAGAACTGGTTGAAATATACCAAACCAGTTTCACAAAAAAATCAGCATTTCAAAGTTGTTTTCATTTTGACATCTTCAAAATGAGACCATGTTTCATTCTTTCAAAAAAAAATATTTCACCATTTTGATTTCAAAAATTTGATTGAAAATGTTATTGAAATGACTACCAATAATTTTTTGTTTGTCAAAAGCCAGGTTTTGGGGGTAAATAAATATTTTCAATAACAATTATAAGAATGTTTTCAATGACATTTTTGAAAGCAAACGTTTTTTAAAAGTATGACTTTTTGAAAAAAAATTGAAATTTCAAGTGTCGACAACTGGCTGCTTGTTGGTTTAAGAAATCTTTTCATTTGAAAAATTCAACAAGTTTTACTGCCAAACAAGTTTTCTTTAGGACTTCAGTGCTCAACTTGAACATTTTTATTTGCAGTTTAATAATAATTCTGTATGATGATTCTCACAGCTCCTTTCCGGGCAATCCCATCTTGCTTCTCTAAAACGACTTAATAGCAGATGCTGTAGTGAACTCTCATTTTACCACGGTTTCATTATATTTACAAAATACACTACAGAACACTTACTAGTAGATTATGAAGTATTATCATAAATTAAAATCAAATGACACTTTTCAAAATAAACGATAACATCTATTATGCAGTATCCTGCATATTTTTCTTTAGCATATTTGTTTGATGTGCCCAAATATATATTGAGTGTTATTATTATTGTAGTTTATTATTTCTATAGCATCATATGCACTTGACAATATAGCATTAATAATAATAATTGGCATGATTTTTCCTTGAAAATCTCACAATCTAATGAGGCTCCAACCCCGACCCAAGGCCCATTGGACCCTATGGAAGAGCTGCCGTTGACTTGAGTGTCCTTGACTTGTTTTGGAACAATAAACAGATGAAAACTATGGAATACATGTGACTCAGGACTTCCCCTCTCACGTAAATTTACAATTTGTCGGTATATGCATGTATAAGCCTTGCCTATCTGCCTCTCTCATTTATAAAGACAAAGGTGGGTGAGGTAATAATTTTTACTGGGCCAACTTCTGTTGGTGAGAGAGACAAGCTTTTGAGCTTACACAGAGCTCTGCTTCAGGACTCCTCCACACTGGAATAAAAGCTCTGTATAAGGTCAAAAGCTTTTCTTTTTAACCAGCAGAAGTCGGTCCAATAAAAGGTATTACCTCACCTGCCTTGTCTCCCTGATATACTGGGCCCAACACGTCTACAACAAGACTGTCTCTCATGTATGGTTTAGTTCATCAGTTTTCAAGCTGAAAGCACTTTCTGGTGGTCTGCAGAGAGGTGGCTCTTGAAAGTGCTGTCTCTTCTTGTTTCCATCCGCTAAATTGCATTGAAGACTGCTAAAAATACATTAAATACTTTCCTGATGTTACTTTCCCATGTAAAGAATTGCCTTATTTGCCACAAGACTTTCGAGAGTATGAGTGGGAGTCCAAGAAATTGCGAAGGGAAGGATCGTCTAGTAGATAGGGCACTACACTGGGGCACAGTAGAGACCTCAGTTCAATTTCTGTTTCTGCCACAGGCTTCCTGTGTGACCTGGTGTAAATCAGGTTTGGTGTATAAAGCCCATATGTAATGAATACAACCAGGAAGAGACTGCCACACAAAATCAAAAGATATTCATTAAAGTTAGAAGTAGGGAAGCACAAGCAGAAGGACTGCCATGGTAGGGAGGGAGTGTGGACCAGGGATTAGAGTGCGGGAACAGTAGGGTGACCAGACAGCAAATGTGAAAAATCGGGACAGGGAGTGGGGGATAATAGGAGCCTATATAAGAAAAAGACCCAAAAATCAGGCCTGTCCCTATAAAATCAGGACATCTGGTCGCCCTAGGGAACAGATAACAGGACGTTTGGGGTCAACTCTAGATCCTGCTACTGATATGCTCTGTGACCTAGGGAAAGTCACTTATCTGCTCTGTGATTCAATATTCCTACCTGTAAAATGAGTTTAATAGAATGTCTCTCTTTCCCAACACCAATAAAGGCTTTGTTAAAGGCTTTATAATCATCTATAAACTGTACTATATAAAGATATTAATGTTATTTAGTCTTATATTCTTCACGCAGGTCAAAATAATAGCATTGTTGTCTCACCATGGGCCAAATCCAGCTCTCATTAAAGTGCTTGGAAAGACTCCCATAGATTTCAGTGGGAGCTGGATCAGGCTCACTGTTTCACTCTTCACATCAAATGTTATTGCAATGTGTGAGGAGGTAATGGTGCTGGTATTGTTGTTCTCCATGTCCTTTGAAGGCAGGGTAAGATATTAGGGAAAATGTTCTAATTATAAGGGTAGTTAAGCTCTGGACTAGGTTTCCAAGGGAGACTGTGGAATCCCCATCACTGGAGATTGCAAAGTCAAGCACTCAAAAGCTAGTAAAAATCAGAATTAGGATTGTCTGGGCAACCTTACTTTCGGCTCCCTTGTGTGTAAGCATAAGCTTCTCTATTGTGCTCATCACTATAATAGCAGAATGCTTCACAAACAATGTATTTTCACAACCCCTCTTTGAGATGGGGCAGGAGTATTCCATTTTCAGAAGAGGAATTAAGCAACTGAGAGATTAAGTTCAAAACTATCCACCAGTTTTGGGGTCTAGGTACTGATTGTTCAGGGGACGTAGCATTAGATAACACTTAATATAATGCTAAGCTCCCACTGACTTCAGTTGCAGCTGTGAATGTTCAGCACTTCTGCAAATCAGGCACCATTGTTTCAAGTCAGGCACCCAGAAAATGAGGAACACACAGTTAATGACCACCTGTGAAACACTTGTTTTAAGGGACTTGTCCAGCATCACATAGGAACTCTATGGCAGAGACAGGGATAGAATCTCTAGTTCCCCATGTCAGTATGCAACTATCTTAACCATGAACCCATCCTTTCTCTTTTTGCAATCCCCTGCCTCATTCACTAGGTATCTTCCAACTTCTGCAACAAATGAGGCATGGATCTTACAGCAAACAGTCTCCTTCACTACAAAACCCTGATTCATTCCCAGAGCAGGTCCATCCTGGGCACTGAATGAGGCAGGGGTCTTATGGAAAAAATCGCATGCGAACATGTGATTAAAGACTGTATCATGATGCATATGCACAGGGGGAGGGGAGGTGAATTAAAGTTGCAGAGGCAACCTCAATTCTGGCATTTCCTGACTTTTGAGTGTTTGACTTTGCAACCTTAATAACTTTCAGTGTAGGGGTTTTGTGTGTGTGATTAATTTCCTATGTTATTAAAAAAAATCCCTGAAAAAACAGAAATTCTGTCATATGGCATATTGACACCCATGAGTCATCAGCAGGGTGGGTCCACTACACAGACCTCTGCCACTTAAGCTAACAGAGAAATTGATGGCAGTAGTAGGTTGTCATCTTCTATGTGGATCAGCACTAGAGGGGGACGCTTTGCCAGTGGGTTTCACAGATATTTGCTGACAGCTGAGGAATGGTGAGACTCCGGAATCTTGGGTTCCATTCCAAGCACTGGAAGGGAGTGTGCTCTAGTGAGCCCAGACTCCTCTGCCCTTTCTCCCCAAGTAAGATGCCTTCTGCCCCATCCCCTCCAACCTGTCACAGCCCTGTCTCTTCCCCACTTCTGTTCCTCATCCCAGTCCCATTTTCCTCATCTACCCAGTCCCAGCCTCCACTCCTTAAACTTCTCATCCCAGTTCCAATTTCATTCCCCAGCTATTCCGAGTTCCCCTCTTCCTCCAGCTTCTCATCTGATCTGTCTGCCCCCTCTGTCCTGGCCTCCAGTCCCTCCCAACCCTCATCCTCTGTCTACATTCCCACTAGCTCCCAGCCCCAATCTCCCTCCCTGGGCTCCTTGTCCAATCTCAGTGCCCTACTCCCTCCACAGCTCTTTTTTCCAGGGTCTTTGCCCAGCCAGTCCCATTACCCACCCCCCCTGCACCCCAGCTCTCTGTCAGCTCTGTCCCCCCCCACTCATCTTCTTCCTTCTTCTTCCCCATTGGTTCTCAGTCTGTCTCCTGGCCCAGACAGTGTCAGTTTTACCCTCACTTAAATTTTCAGTCCCAGTTTCCC
Source organism: Terrapene triunguis (assembly GCF_002925995.2). Lineage (NCBI taxonomy): Eukaryota > Metazoa > Chordata > Testudines > Emydidae > Terrapene > Terrapene triunguis. Next base: position 15,214,717 of record NW_020664463.1, on the reverse strand, counting down.
TCTCTTCCTCTCCCCCTGCAAGCCTCCAGTTTCCCCTCCCCCCCCCCGCCCATCCTTCTCCCAATCTACCACCCCCACCGGTCTGGCTGTTGCATTCAAATCAGACATGTTTCTCCTTCGCACTGCCTGAGGCCCTCAGAGGCATCATTGAGGGCACATCAGACACAGGCTCTCTGCTATCAGATCAAATGCCCAGACCCGGACTTGGCAGAGCCCACAGAAACCCAGAGGTACAATGGCAGAGCTCTGGGCTGCAGCATGCTTATTGAGGATGGAATCTTCAGGGAATTTAGCTGCTACAATCTAAGAAGTCTCTACTGAGCATGTGCAAATTATGAGTTTTTAAAGACCTACAACTTTGCCGAATTCAGGCAGATTTTCATGGGGATGGTAAAAGGCACGTCTCTGATACAAAGACCACAACCCTGCAAAATTTTGAATCCCTGTTCCAAAGCATGCAGGTGCTAAATCTTTTCAAAGAAAAGAATGTCTCAATATGGACAAAATCGTGTATTTTTCCCTAACTTCATTCTCAGATACACCTGAAATATACTGACTCAAAATTTTGAAAGAAAAATTCAGGCTTAGCATGGAAAATTTCAGCCTAAATGGTTAATACCTGGCAAAGTTATAAGCAAATGAAAACAACATAATATAATGGAAAATGTCAGGCAACTTTAATAATAGGCAGTGCTACCAGCCTCGCTAATAAGATACACCAACATATGTAGTAGGAGACAGTCCCTGCTATCAAGTGCTTTCAGTCTAGACCAGAAGTTCCCACAGTGGGCGATACCGCCCCCTAGGGGGCGCTGGAACGATCCAGGGGGGCAGTAGTAGCCTCGGGTGCAATTGGGGGGCGTTGAATAAAAATAAGGGGGTGGTGGAAGCATAAAGAAAGAAGAGAATATAAGAAAATTTTGAAAAACCGTTCGTACATGTTTCATCTGCTGTGTAACATAGAGTTAAAGTTGTAGTGATTACTTTATTTTCCAAATAAATTCACAAATTATAACCGATCAGGTGTCAAGTCCGCCAACAGCTCTTAACAAGCAAGTGTTGGCAGGCGAGCGTGTCGCGCATTGTCGGGAAGTCCAGCATGCATCGGCAGGAATATGTGCGTGTAATGACTTGTTTACAATACGATACTATAAATAGGCGACATGTATGAAATCTAATTTAGATTGTTTCTGAATTGTGTAAAAAGCAGTTAACAATAGTGCAATAAGTATTTAAAAAATTTTATTCATATTAGATACCTTCGATCTTTACGGATTACGGATCACATACAAAGCAAATTGTATTATTGTTGTTTCAATAAGACAGCAATTTACACGTGAGTATTTTTATACATTTTCTTACATATCTACCATACGTTTCTGTCTCTAGTGCTTACTAATAATAAAATCGTAGAAGGCTTGTGTCGGTACAGTACTATTTGAAGTGTACAGTCAATATATTATTACAATATTAACGAAAACGGGAATGAAATCGTAAAAAAACTTAAATATTAACATTTATTTATATCTATCGAATCATCTGTGTTAATTGGTAAATAAGGCGTGTGTTAATAAGGAACAATTATTTAAAGAAGGGCAAACTAAATTAAAACTATTAACTGATTTTTAATTGCATATTGATTATTTTTTAAATTAATTATTTCTTGATAAATTTAGTTTGATATTTGACAATTTAATATCAAATACATATATCTAATGCTGAGCAAAGAACAAAACCCAGTTTATTAGTTTCATTAGTATTTTAGTTTGGTTGTCTTTTGCTGTCTTACGCAAAAACCACTGTATACCTGATGTCGTGGGCGATATTCTAATAACACTTCTTTCTTTACTTTCTTTGTAGGACGTAGGTAGAAATATAGATACATAAAAGAACGCAAATTTGTCACTGCATCTTTCTGTTTGTTCGCTTAAAGAAGGTAGATTTCCAGGGGGGCGCTGAGTAATTTTTTTTCTGAAAAGGGGGCGGTAGGCCAAATAAGTTTGGGAACCTCTGGTCTAGACAGACAAGACATATGACGGCGGGTGGGGGGGGAGGGGGATTCTATCATCCTCATTTTACAGATAGGGACTTGAGGGGCACAGAAAAACTGAGAGTATGTCTACACAGCACACTAAACACTGGCTCATACTCCAGCCCAAGCCCCTGTTTCATCCACACAGAAATTAGTCTGACTCAGGCCAATAACCCCTTTTGACTTGGGCTTGCGGACTTGCCCAAGGTCATATTCAGAGCCAAGAATTTAATCCAGATCTCCTGATCACCACAGAACCAACCTTCCTCACTCACTCTTTCCTCTCCAGATGAGAGGTGCTTCCCAATAAGTTAGAGGGGGTTTCTATAGGAGCTCCTAGAGCTGCCAGAAGCAGCTTCTCATCACTGACTTAAGGATGACACGACAGCAGCAGCTTGATCTTTAGCACAAATATAAGGCTATATGCAAAGTTCTAATAGTGCTTGGTTCTTCCTGGAGCTGAAAGAGACATTGTGTGATGCAGAGTAAGAGGAGAGATGAGAGAGCTTAGTCTTCCCGCACTCATTCTGGGCCCTAGAATCTTGCTTGGTTCTTAGCCTGTGGTATTCAAAGCACCTATCTATCTTGCCCCAGGAATTGAGAAACATTGACTGTGGTGACCCCCACCCAGAAGTCCCTTGCAAGTCAAGTGATTCTCACTTTACAGGGAATTTGCGTTACACAGGCAGGAAGTTTAATTACACACAATGATTGGTCTTTATGCAAATTTCATCAGCCAAAGCTGCAGTCACTGGTTTCAAGTGAACACTTCCACTGTCCGGACAGTTAGAGCTCACAGCTCTTCCTGCATTCCATCCTACTCTTAAAGAAAGCGGTATGTGACAACGCCTCCTCAGCTGCTGCGGTTTGGGGGTTGGAGTGTCTCCGTTATCGGTCCCCTGCAGCACCTCATCTGACAGGAAGTTTCCCCAGAGTTTTCCACCACAGGAAATTTCCTGTGGGGAAGCACTTATCAAGCAAACAAAGAGTCTTGGTACAGCAAAAACTGCAAGAGAAAAGCTGAAGCAGCATGGGCAGACTTTGGGGGTAGGTACACACAACACTTTGGTCCACAGGAGCAAGAACTGGATCAGAAGAACCTCTGGGTTTGAGAGCTGGGGATGCTGGATGGCTCAGAAAGCTGGTAACTGAATTCAGAGCCTTTACCTCTAGGTCAGTGCCTTGAATCCAGCCCAGAATGATAATGGTCAAGTATTATTACTGTCTGATGCTTACTGAGTTAATAGCTTCTTTCCAGTTTCTAATACATCAATAGTTGCAGCACCAAAAAAATCCATATTTGCCCTTAGGGGCAGTTTCCCCAGAGAGGTCAATGACTGGATGAGCATGAAGAATGTACTATCACAGGGGCAGGCAAACTTTTTGGCCTGAAGGCCACATCGGGTTTCAGAAATTGTATGGACGGCCGGTTAGGGGAGGCTGTGCCTTCCCAAACAGCCAGGCGTGGCCTGGCCCCGTCTCCTATCCGACCTGCCCTGCTTCTCTCCCCGATGGCCCCCCCGGACTCCTCCCCTATCCAACCCCCCCCGTTCTCTGTCTCCTGACAGCCCCCAGAACCCCCGCCCCTGACTTCCCCCCGCCGCCCCATCCACCCCTCCTCTCATTCCTGACTGCCCCCTCAGGACCCCTACCCCCATTCAACCTGTTCCCCGCCCTCTGACCGCCCCAACCCCTATCCACTCCCCCACCCCCTGACCACCACCCTGAACTCCCCTGCCCTCTATTCAACACCCCCCCCCTCCCCCGCTCCCTGCCCTCTTACCGCGCTGCCCGGAGCACCGGTGGCTGGTGGCGCTACAGCTGCGCCACCTGTCTGGAGCCAGCCATGCTACCACGCAGCACAGAGCACAGGGTCAGGCCAGGCTCTGCAGCTGCGCTGCCCCAGGAGCTCGCAGCCCCACCACACAGAGCACTGCGCCGGCAGCTTAGTGAGCTGAGGCTGCGGGGGAGGGGGAACAGCAGGGGAGGGGCCGGGGTCGAGCCTCCTGGGCCAGGAGCTCAGGGGCTGGGCAGGAGGGTCCCGCGGGCTGTAGTTTGCCCACCTCTGTACTATCATCTTCCCCCTAGATATGGGGTCAAGGATGAGACACATTGGCATGGTGTTGTGTGGGAAGGCCCTGCACGGTTGCGTCCTACGTTATACTTGTTCCATGGATAAAAATGACGGGATTTGATCACCTTAGGCTCCTTTGAAAATCTCATCCCAAGTGTATTACAGGATACATTCTCAAAGTCATCAATGACAGGTAGGCACCTAACTCCCATGGACTTTCAATGGGAGTTAGACACGCAGCTGCCGCTGGCGTCTTTGAAAATCTCCTCCTATGTCTCTACACTCTTTTGATTACCTAATTTAGGATGTGATCCTGCCTTGCACATACTGTTCAGAAAAATAAATAAACCCTTCTTGGGTTTTCTCTTCTTATAAATGACCACACTTTTGTAATCTCTCCTTTCCCCTCATTCTCTCCTCTGCTTGATCCTTCTCTGATGTTCCTTCCATCTACCTCCCTTCAGTCTCATCAGCCTATCACCCCAGCACTTTCTCTTCTACACTTTATCTCAGTCTCTTATTCCTCCTCAGCTTTTTGTCATTCCTCAACTCTCCCGAACCAGTCTCCCTGTACCCTGCAATCCAGTCTAGGACACTCATCAGCCAATGTTAGAAACACAGAACTACCTAGGGTAGGTCTACACTTACCCGGTAGTTCGGCGGCAAGCAAATCGAACTTCTGGGTTCGACTTATCGCGTCTTGTCTGGACGCGATAAGTCGAACCCGGAAGTGCTCGCCGTCGACTGCGGTACTCCAGCTCGGCGAGAGGAGTACGCGAAGTTGACGGGGGAGCCTGCCTGCCGCGTCTGGACGGAGGTAAGTTCGAACTAAGGTACTTCGAACTTCAGCTACGTTATTCACGTAGCTGAAGTTGTGTACCTTAGTTCAAACTGGGGGGTTAGTGTAGACCTGCCCCTACAGACTTTCCACTTGTAGCACTGGCCATGTCTACACTAGCATTTTTGTAGGTATAATTTATGCTGCTCAGGGCTGTGAACCCCCTCCCTCTGAGCGACATAAGTTACACTGACAGAAGCCTCGGTGTGGACAGCACTAGGTCAGGGGGGAATGCTTTCCCACCGACATAGCTACTGCCGCTCATTGGGGGAGATTCAATTATGTTGATGGCGTAGAGCAGCTGCAGGGGAGATCTTACAGCGGCACAGCTGAATCGGTGCAGCTGTAAGCTCTCTAGTGTAGACATGAGTCTCTGACACTAGGTGAATTTGAGTGTACATGAGGGATATGTCTAACGCCAGATCTCTTGTGAAGCTGGCCGGGAGATTCACTGGGAAGCCACATGCACAAAGAAGATATGGTATCAACATGTGACAGGCCTGATGGAAGGCAGGCACTCTCACCCAACCTGCTGTTAATTATACTAGCACATGTAGCCAATAGCTCTGGCAGGGGACCAGTTTCAGTTGGTTTAAAAAAACACAAGAAGGAAAAAAACATTTTTTGTAAAACTGACTGATCTGTTGGGAGAGGACCAGCACATAGGGATATACCTGGTTCTTAGGGACATGTGATCATCTTACTAAGTATCCCTGCTCCAGCTTCAAGGAGTAGCACTAAACTGCAAAGAGAGTTATATGCAGCATTCTCACCCAGAGCCACAGTAATTGGGAACCAGATCTTTCAGTGTCAGAAGTAAGCCAGAAAAATAGGGGTTTGGCATGGAGTTTCAGGGGAGAGTAAGGGAAGCCCTCAGTTACTTTACATGGCAGAGAAAGCAAGGCTTTTTTTTTTCTAGTTTCCAGCTGTTACTATGGTCCATTTTTATTTGCTCAATTCCTGTGCATGAGTGTATTCATCTGCAAACCCACAACTTTGATTTAATTTTTGCTCATGCAGTAGTCTTTTTTTTTTTTTTTTTTTTTTAGCTCAGACTCCTCTCTCTCAAGTTATATGACTGCAAAAGGCTGATGCTGACTATTTTCCATCCTTTTCTGGTTAATTGCAGCTGTGGTAAAGGGACTTCTGCCAACAGTCCCATAATGCACTCCTCCACAGGAAGTTCCCAAGATCTCTTCCTGCACAGGAAATTTCCTGTGGTCCAACAGACATTCCTCTTGGCTTTTATCACTCACATACATTTGTTTTGGCAAATATCTGTTCTTAAGTAAGAACAACAAGAAACGGACAGAGCAAAAGCAAACACAGCCTCAGAAAAAGCAGTTATGGTCGGGGCAACAAGCATGACTAACGTAGCCTCTGTCTCAAAGGAAAATAAATACTAGTGGAGCTGAATTTGAGGTCTATTATCTTAAACATTATTCAGACATTAAAAATGTATGATATATACAGAACATACTTTTTCCAAGATCCCACTCAATATATTTCTTACATCTCTTCTCTGAATTCTTATACCTCTTTGCAAAGCCCATGTAATTATTTTTGGGCTTGATCCTGATCTCATACCAGTTTAAACTTGATTAGTAACTTAAATAGAATTACATCTGATTTATACTGGTATGAGAGCAGCATGGTGCCCTATACACAAATTTGACTCAAGAAGAAATGCTTCAATGAGTTTTTGCTATATTAACACCAGCCACACACGGCTATCATCAAAACAGTACAATAATTAATCCATGTTCACGAACACAATTAAGCTAACAAAATTTCAGTAGAGGAATAGATTGCTGCTTCAAGCTTCCAAGGGGTTAAAGTTATGAACAATCATGTAGACATTCGGTTCAATTTTCAAACGTATTTAAGAGCCTAAAGACACCATAGAAGCCAGTGGGATTTTCAATAGTGCTAATGCAGATTAGGCACCTAACCTTCATAGACACTTTTGAAAATTCCACTAGGTATCTATCTGCATCTTTAGGCACCTCCATACCGCTCTAAATCGTGCCCATTGTCCTTGAAAGCTGTTATCAGAAGTCCCTTTTTCTTAAAAAAACAAACAAACAAAAAACCCCACAGAGTTTTTCTTAAATGGCAATAGGACAGTTAGAGCTCACTGGCTGCATCTTAGAAAGAGTGTCTTTTGAAAGAACTGAACTGAATTAGGAGAACAAAAGGAGCAGATAATATTCCATAAACCAGGCTTTGAAATATTTCAGCGAATGCATGGAATTCCATGACTGTCACGAAATTCAGTTCCAAAACTAAAATCCAATTCAGTCCCCAGCACTTGTCACCATCTAGATTCTTTAATTGCTTTATTTTATTCACACAGCAGAACAAGGATAGCCATCAGATAGCATGGGGTGCAGAGAGGTTCCTTATTATAAACTTTTCTCAAGGTCCAGCCTTTGGCATGCACATGTCTGAGAGACTAAGAACTAACAATAGGTGTCCATGTACTACCAACAAAAATGTTACACCCTAATATCAAACTTTATATCAGGTCAGTCGTGATCAAAAGAGTTCAGCTAGGCAAGTTTTACAGCTAGAGGATTTTCTTTAGCCTGTGAAGTAAATGGATCACTTAGAACAAAGAATAACACATTTTTATCCTTTTGATATGTAATTTTCTCCATAGAATTTTCTCCAGGCCAGATATTTGTAAATCACTGAGGCCATAAAGGGATTTACAGTATGTTGCAAGAGTTAATTTAGCTGCAAGGAGTAAAACCCAGCCCTGGTGAAACTCAACTTAAGTCAATAGAGTTGCCCCAGACATTCATATGGCCCAAGCAGTTTTGTTGCATTTTGGTGTTTACTTTTGTTCTGGACCTCTAATAATGTAATTGAAAGCTTTATTAGGCTCTTTATTAAGTCTTTGAATATGCCGTTGCTAGGTTGCTCCATTTCCTGGAATATTTTGATCTCTGGACCAGACCACTTGGTATGTCGAAAGCACCAGTACTACGCCCCATCCAGTAAAAGTCATTACCCTCATTCATTCTGAACAATCTGCCTTGGGTACTGCACGATCTATACAGGATTTGGAGCTGGGTACACAGATCATTTGTACATATGGAAGTACCTGAGATGAGTTTCCATGCTTTGTTCCAAAATTCTCAGGGCTGTTTAGATTTCCAATAGGATTTTGTTTTCCCCATTGCGTCTCTCTAAAAATGTGTCTGGCTTCTCACTATTTCCACTACTACTTCTAACTTTCAGACACTATTTCCTCACTGGCAGCTCTGTATCTTCCTCTCCCATTCTCAGACAGTGAGGCATATATATTCACCCAGTTTTAAGTACATACTCAAACAGATCCAGCCACAACTAAATACCGAGAGAGAGAGAGAGACCATGCATGTAGTGGCAATTTTTGAAGTGGGCATGCCATTATATTACATATGGTATGTACGATATATGGTGGATGATGACCTACGATTGATCACAATCTATCTTTTGGGAACTACTGTAGGCAGTAATAACTTTCGGAGGCTGGTCACAAATAATTGACAGCACCAATGCACACATGCAGACTAAGGTACCATCAACACATTTAAAAAAAACCCTCACCAGCAAGTCTCAGGACCTGGGTCAACTGAATTGGGCTCGTGCTGCAGGGGTAAAAATAGCAGTGTAGATGTTCCCAGTTAGGCTGAAGCCTGGGCTCTGAGACCCTCCCGCTTCACTGGGTTTCAGGGCCCAGGCTCCAGCCTGAGTGTCTACACAGCTATTTTTAACCCCACAAACCCAAGTCAGTTAGCCTGGGCTCTGAGACTCACTGTTGTGATTTTTTTTTTGATTTTTTTTTTTGCGGTGTAGACATATCCCAAATGACCTAAAAGAACTCAATAACCAAACAGTCCAGCTGTGAACTGAGAATAAACTCCTTCGCTGTGTCAAACACCTGTGGGCTTCAGAGTCTTACGAAGAGCTTCTCCTGACAAGGGGGATATGCTAGCTAAGTGAGCTGGGTCCCCCTCTAGTGGCCGGGCCACAAAGAGGTAAGTGCCTGATATCATTAGCAGCTAATGGAGTTCTCCTTTAGCTCAAGAGGTAGAGGTCTGTGCCTTCAGAGCTGAAGGACCCAGCTCACAATCCCTGCCGACAGCGACAGCCTCAGTGGAGGATGGTTAAATGTGCATGCACAGAACCCACCTACACAAATCACAAATCCCCATTTATATATGCACCACACAAGTGTATGCATACACATTTGCTCGGTATACTGTAAGTAAGGACATCATCTGAATAAAGCACCCTAGCATTTTTTCTACACTATACAAATAAGAATACACACTGCCCAGATACATGCCATGGCAGATTGGTGATGTGGAGTTTATTTCTACTTGACGGCTGTTGATCTCCGATCATGCTTCTAAAAAAGTGAAATTGTCTCATTTTCCCGAGTTGCTCACTTTATTATTCTTTTTATGAGATTTTATACAGTATTAGTATTCCTTCACATTTGGGTTTCCTTTTTTGTGCGTCCAAGAACAGAAAGAATTAAAACCCAAGGTCCTTAGAGATGAAAAAGAGAACACAGTCTAGTTTACCTGTATGCAGGAGTCTGTTATCTAGACTGGAGATCAAGATCAAGTTTTGAGAAACTCTAATATGCACAGGTCCCCTTACCTCATGCAGCCTTCCAAAATTACTAGGAAACTAGGCTTGGCAGCCTCTGTAAAAGGAAATACATTTGATGGCATGCTGAGTCCCTGCCCTCTCTCTTTTTCTCCCCATGATTCCTCCACCTGTGAGGAAGAGGCTTTATGGCCATAAATCAATCATTGAGAGAAAAGAGATCACTTTGAAATATAGTCTATCTGCTAATTTCTTGGGATGTGTGTTGGAATAGGGTTCTGTCCTACAAGACTGTAGTGGTGTCCCCACCACTTGTTATGAAGACTTCTTGGGTTTTCCTGGGTCCAGCACTGTCACTGACTTGCTGTGTGAGCTTAGGTAAGTCACTTAACCTCTCCATGCCTCACTTTCCCTCTCTACAAAATGAGTAGCAGTAATACTAGCACTACCTACTTAACAGTTGTTGGGAGGTAGGGTTGTTTGGGTTTTCTTTTTTTATAATATACTGATGTGTGTACAGAGTTTTGGGCTCTTTACAGGAAAGTCACCATAGCAATACAATGCTCTTGCTAGCGCCCTACCATATTCACAGTCCATTCTGGTCAATTTCACAGTCATAGGATTTTAAAAATTGTAAATTTCATGATTTTAGATATTTAAATCTGAAATTTCATGGTTTTGTAACTCTGGGGGTCCTGACCTAACTCTGAAGGCAGCAGCACAGAAGTACGGGTGGTATGGTATGGTATTGCCAACCTTTCTTATGCGCTGCTGCTGTTGGGGTGCTGCATTCAGAGCTGAGCACCTGGCCAGCAGCCACTGCTCTCTGGCCACCCAGCTCTGAAGGCAGAGCAGAAGTAAGGGTGGCAATACCGTGACCCCTCCCTCCCAGACCCTCTTTTGGGTCAGGACCCCCAGTTTGAGAAACGCTGGACTCTCCCCCATGAAATCTGTATAATATAGGGTAAAAGTACACAAAAGACCGGATTTCAAGGGGGAGACCAGATTTCATGGTCCGTGATGTGTTTTTCCTGGCTGTGAATTTGGTAGGGCCCTAGCTATTACTATCAGTCAATCCAAAGACTGAGTTAGCAAATGATCACAACTGCTATTTTGTCAGCAACTCAGAGCAGTAGCAATGCGTTAATATCATTGGTGTGCCAGGTACAGACAATTAACATGTTGTGAGGTCCTTAATCCTGTGAAAATAATGTCAGACAAACTGCCTTAGGTACACCAAACAATTTATTCATAGGAGAGGGTTATTCTCTTAAAGGTTACTTGTTGAAGAGACTTTTGCTCTGCTGGAGAGAATTATATGATAGATGATGGTTGGACTTACTGTAAATGTTTTCTTATTATCATTTTACCAACAATTAAAGTCTTCCTGGAGGGGAGGATGCGGGGAGGCGGAACACTGAGTGTGTGTGTATGTGTGTGTGTGTGTGTGTGTGTGTAACAATTTAATTGGTTATGCAGAGAGGTGGGTTCTTCTCAGCTTTCTGCCATCTTCCCCAGCCCTATCCCTGCAGCATAGTTTTCTCCATCATTTCCCTTTACATTTTCATATTGGTAAAAAAATTGGAGCTGCGGGAAGGCATAGAATGACAGACCCCTGGAGAATGCAATGATTGGCCTATGCCTCGAAAAGGCACAGCATGGGCAACAGCAGAGCCAGTTTACCCAGCCCTGTCCTGGCAATGAGCTTCACCCCCAACCTGGAGGAGCCACTTCTAGGGATAAGAAGCTATTTCATTCTCCATGGCCATTCCATCTTTCTGCTGGGAGGTCAATTCACGATAATGGTGATGGTGGGTTTTGCAATGTGGACACCTATTCACAAAATACTGGACCGAGACAGTCAGTTCACTTAAGAGAAACCACCGAAGCACCATCCAATATTAGCTACTTATGGTTACTGCTAGCATGAGCTGGACTCCAAACAAATCCCATTAACAAACCCTTGAGCCAACCTGTCCCAACAAGGTTCATGTACATGAGTGGGATGAAAAATGACATTGACACGAAGTTTGTATTCTCTCTGCTAGACCATTATGTGGGGTTTGGGGAAACTGCTAGGGTGAGGTACTCAGAGAAAAGAGCCTACACTAATGGAAGAACAAAAACAGAAAAGGAGGGAACTGATTCACAGGACTAAGTTATAAGGATTCCAGTCTCTAAAACTGGTTTAAATCTCATGAAAAAAATGTGATGAGTCAGATGAAGCTGTCAAGAGGCAACTTCAGCTTGTGCAATTGTGGCTCATTCAGCCAAAGTTCATTAGTGTCATAGACAATGGCTGCATTAGAAAATCACCATTGAAGGACATGGATCAACTCTTTGGAACAATTCCTCCAATGCAATGGGTATTTTTCCATCTATTTTCCTTATTTATTCTGTAAAGAAATTCCACACTTACAGTACACCTGGGATGTGATGAAGAACAGGATCTTCTAAAACCCCTCTACTGCACCAACACTAGCAACGCCTGGACTCAATGGAATAGTGAATCAGGAGTAGCTGTTCTAGAATAACTCCCCTGAAGCTCTTGGGAACACTGAAGCATGAAAGACATTAACTGCCTTCCACTTATTGTGATCAACTATCATTGTATGTAACATGGACACTCGTGTATTAAGAACTGGACTGAGTCCTCCAAATTCCTTCTTCTTAGACCACCAAACAGCCATCAAGTGGGAACAACTTTCAGTCACCACTAGACCAGGCTTGGTTTAAACTGGCAACCTAGAGGTGAAAAAATCTCCAATAGTTTTCAAGAGAAGCAGCCTTCATTTAATAGCCACACCTTTACACAGGGGAAAGCAATTAATCGAAGCCTCCCAGGTTTTGGAACTGGTCTCAATTTAAAGCCACAAGAGGAAATAATTAAATATAATAGATGCCAGGATTTGTAAAAGAAAACAGACAGTATATATGCATACTGTACAAATAGTGAACTAAAATATATGGACCTAATCCTCCATTCCCTTACACTAGTTTTACACTGGTTCATCTCCATTGATTTACTCCCAGTTTACTCCCGATTTATACCAGTGTGAAATCAGACTCAGGCATCATGTTTTATATCAGACATAGACAGTCAATGTCTTTTAGGATGAATTAAAAATTATTGCATTTCATTTTTAAAAAATGCTCTGGAAAATGTGCATTCTGGAATTATTTTCAAGTGTTTGAAGAGAAACCTACAGCAAAATCCCACACAGGAAATAGAGTCAGAGCATCTCCCTCTCAAGTTCCCAGCACCCTCTCCTTGTCGTCATTGCCACCACCACTACCCAAAAAAAGGTCTTAAATTTACAGTAATTGAGTCCAAACATTTCCAAAAAGCAGCCATCACCCTGTCAGTTTAAACAGCTCCTAATGACTATTCTGCAGCAGGGGTGTTGAAAAGAATTAAACACGCAACCATAATGTAGCTACAAGAACATGAAAATGAAAATCAAAACCCTGATTCCAGCAAAAGAGAAAAGCAAAGGGGGAGAAGGGATCTTAATTTTTGCCCACTCATTGTGCTTCACTGAGTTATCAGTACATTCATATGAGCTTTGTTTACCTACATGTCCAGCTGCACATCTGCTGGTTTCAGCTCCACGAGTTTCACACTAAAGGCTGGCCACTTGTAGAAAACAAGACTTTTGGTTGTTGATGCTATTTGACCCATATTCCCTGCTCTCTTTTCCTCCCTAGATAGAATTGAGGTTAATACTTTGGATTTAGTGGTCAACTTTAGTGGAACTTTTCCTCAGAGGATTTTGAAGTATGTTACAACCATTAATATATTTTCCCTCACAACAACCCTATGGAGCAAGGAAATGCCATTCACCCTTTTTATAGATGAGGAAGGTAAGTCACACACACTAGTGGAAGTGGCACAGCCAGTTACCAAACCCAGGAGCCCTGGCCACTGATCTACAACCTCTGGACCAGTGTTTCTCAACAACCAGTCTGTGGACCAGTGCTGGTCCTTGAGATCTCCCTGACACAGCTTAGGAAGGCAGCAAGCCAGTCCCTGGTATCAAAAAGGTTGAGAAACACTGCTCTAGACCAGGCTAGATTGTTAAACAGGGCACAACAGGACAGTTTAACCAATAGTGCAAGTCTAGAGAAAACTCCCACAACCTGGAGACTCACACTTAAACACTCAGAGAGTCAGATAAAGAAACCATAACTGCTCACTCTGCTGATAATTCTGATCAGTCGATTATAAGCAGATAAAAATTCATGGTTAAATGGACTCATTTGCACTCATTTCCTGAGACTTCAGAAAAACTCTTCCTTCTCCTGCAGAAGTTATAACTGATGTTTGCCACTCATGTTCCAGCATCGCATGATGCGGAGTACAGGCTACTTCATGCTGATGCTCTTTGGAAATAACTCCTCCTCTCTGGGGAATGATACCATCTCTCCCTTTACCACAGACCAGGCCGGGGACAATTTGTGGGTTCCTTGACCTCCTCCAGTTCCACAGAAAACATCTATCAGCTAATTCCCTAACTCCACACACAACTCTTTTCCCTCTTCAGCTGCCTCTCGTTTCCTGGGTCTCACATTCCCCCTGCTGCCAAACGCACACAATTTGCATAGTACAGGTGTTTGGAGTATGTGAAAGCAGAAGGTAACACAATAAATCTTGGCTTTTACCAATGTAGGCTTGACTCAAACAACTTTGCAGAAACCTTGCCCCAGATGTGGGTGAACCAGCCTTGCAGACATACACAAAACATTAATTGTCCTGTATTATTCATGCATGGGTAGAGGTTGGTATATGTTATTTATTTGTCTTAATTACTGGCCTTTCCACAGCATAGGATGTGACTGCTTTGCAATAATTAAAGATACAATATTGAAATGGGGCCTTCAGCCCACACCAATGAGCTAAGTGAACGTATGTAGAGGTTAGCATGCAAGATACTGCAAGATTGTGGCTCATACCATTATTGGGGAGGAGAGGAGGTTCCAATTAGTGGATGGGCTGCAAGTTTGCAGGTGAGACTATAGAACTATCTGGGATAATGGAGGTCTGGGCCTGTAATTAAACACAGGATGGGAGACAGTGATCAGGGAAGGATAAGTGTCTGAGTTGCAACATAAATGGAGGGCCATGAGATGAAGCTGGAATTACTGTTACATACGGAGTCAGGTGTAAATATAGAGAGACCAATTAGAAAAGTACAGAGTCCTTTTATGAGCACTTCAGACTCATTGCACAGGGTTAGCACTTACTCCAGCAGCACAAATATCTATCCTTCATTCTACTCTTCTGGTTCTGTGATGGATTCTGTGCACTACTCCATAGAACAGGGGTCGGCAACTTTTCAGAAGTGGTGTGCCGAGTCTTCATTTATTCACTCTAATTTAAGGTTTCGCGTGCCAGTAATACATGTTAATGTTTTTAGAAGGTCTCTTTCTATAAGTCTTTAACATATAACTAACCTATTGTTGTATGTAAAGTAAATAAGGTTTTTAAAATGTTTAAGAAGCTTCATTTAAAATTAAATTAAAATGCAGAGCCCCCCGGACCGGTGGCCAGGACCCGGGCAGTGTGAGTGCCACTGAAAATCAGCTCGTGTGCCACCTTCGGTACGCATGCCATAGGTTGCCTACCCCTGCCATAGAACAACCTCAGATGGCTTGAGAATGCACAAGTGGGGCAGGGGGTGCAGACTCTATTCAGGCCCACTTGGATGCACAGTCAGTGAGTGGGGAGGAAGAAAGGTATATTTATTCCATCCACTCCCACAACTGCACCAAGTACACAGCCCTTCCACACAGAAGTGGCGCCAGGGTTTTTGCCGCCCTAGGCGGTAGCGCTCGTCTGAGCATTCGGTGGCGGGGGGCCTTCCGCTCCGCATCTTCGGGGCATTTCAGCGGCGGGTCCCGGAGCGAGTGAAGGACCCGCCGCCGAATTTCCGCTGAAGACCTGGAGCAGAAGGACCCCCCGCCGCCGAATTTCCGCCGAGGACGGCAAAGTGCCGCCCCCAAATCCTGCTGCCCTAGGCGACCTAGTGGAAGCGCCGGCCCTGCTTCCACACACTGCAGCTGAGGGTTCAGCTCTTGCATTTGTTTAACAGCTCACATGCGTCTGACGAAGTGGGTATTCACCCACGAAAGCTTATGCTCCAATACATCTGTTAGTCTTAAAGGTACCACAGGACTCTCTGTTGCTTTTTACAGATCCAGACTAACACGGCTACCCCTCTGATACTTTAACAGCTCAGATTCTCTCTCTCTCTCTCTCTGGATTGTGCAATTCAGCCCATGGAAACTTCCTTGTTTGCATAATTGTATTCTGTTGATATTGTTGGGGTCAAAAAAATTGCATGATGATGATTCTAAGATTGAAAAATAAGACTGGTTTCTGTAGAAGTAGAGGGTGTGTGTGGGGGTGTTTTTTAGTTAACTTCCAGTAAGGCACTGAGGTCATTTCAGGTTGAACTAAATGTTATACATAATCCCTTCTCTTAGACATAAAAGTCAGGGTAGCATTTAAAAGTGCCTCGGTCGACCCATTCCCAGATGTTTCTGGACACTGCATTAATGCATGCTAGGAAATGTTGCAGCAGTAGGTAGGTAGCGCTTTGAACCCCCGAGGATTTCCAATCTAGACATAAAGTTACAGCTTTAATCCAAGATCAGAAACGGTCGAATTTCTTAGTGTTGTCATCCTCAATAGTCAAGGACCATCCTGGTTTTTACGGGAAATCCGGCTGGGCTGCTCACAAGCTTCGTTGTGTCTCCTTTGTGTTTCTCTTCTTTCTTGCTATTCTCCACTTCATGACATTGGGCTGCCTAGGCTCAGTGTCACATCATGATGACAGGCAGGCTTTGAAAGTTATTTCAGGTCACTTTCATGTTCGACAGCTAGGGGCCTGAACTTGCAAGCGTTAGCAGGTATGTCTACACTGCAAAGAAACATTTGTGGCAACGAGTCTCAGAGACTGGGTCAATTGATTAGGGCTCAGGCTGTGGGACTAAATATTGCTGTGTAGATGTTCCTTTTCAGGCTGGAGCCCGGGCTCTGAAACCCAGCGAGGGGGGATGGTCTCGGAATCCAGGCGCCAGCCAAGCGGGAACATCTACACTGCTATTTTTAGCCCTGTAGCCCAAGGTCAATAGACCTGGGCTCTAAGGGTATGTCTTCACTACTGGCCGGATCGGCGGGCAGCGATGGATCCATGGGGGATCGATTTTATCGCGTCTAGTCTCGACGTGCTAAATCGATCCCCGAGCACTCTCCCGTCAACTCCTGTACTCCAGCTCGGCAAGAGGCATAGGCAGAGTCGACGGGGGAGCGGCAGCAGTCGACTCACCGCGGTGAAGACACCACGGTAAGTTGATCTAAGTACGTCGACTTCAGCTATGTTATTCATGTAGCTGAAGTTGCATAACTTAGATTGATCCCCACCCATCCCCAGTGTAGACCAGCCTAAGACTCGGTGCTGCAGGTTTTTCTTTGCAAAGTAGACATATACATTAATACAAATAATCCTGTTCAGAAAGATTTGAAGAAAAAATATCCACAGTCTGTACCTTTAAGGCACTCCTGCCTCTTGGAATGAGTTTATGGAAAGGAGGTGCCTTTAGCAGGCAATTTTTCATTAGTCAGTGATATGTCAACAGCTGCCTTTTCCCAGGAAATGTGCAATCAGGACACTCCCTCTACCCACACTGGATTTAAACAAGAACTTTTTATTTATTTATTTGTTGGGTATGACTAACTTCCTCAGAAAGGAAATTTCCCTCCGAAACAAAGTATCATTCTGTCCCTTTAACAGGCCAGCTCAGGAACAGGCTGCCAATGTCAGAGTACAGAAAGAGAGACCATCCCCACCCAGTTCCTCTGGAAATATCTGGAGGACCTCACCAAAAACAACTCTAGGTATTGCTGCCTGGGACTATCATCTTGTCAGGCCCCCTAACTAAGTAGAGCTGAATCTTTGCTGTTCTTAGAAGGAACAAGGAAAACCCTGATGATATGGGTGCAGCAGGTGCAATTCCAGTTCTGGACCCCTACACAGCTTTGGCAATAATCTTCAGTCCTGCCCCCAGCACCTCCTGCTATTACGGGCTAGTCTTCTCCTGGTCCCAAATCATGTAGAAGCTCTGGGAGGACAAACGTTTCTTCTAGAGACAGCACTAGGAAGACAGCTACCCAACTCATTTCATTGGTGCCCTAATCTACATTTGAATACAGGTCGTCACAGAAAAAAAGACTAGGGCATTAATTTACTGTGTCATCTAGGCTTTAGTCATTGGTAATTATGTGTGGCATGAGTGCCATCTTTATTCACCCTTTCTCTGCGCCTGCATCCTTAATGGAACATTCATTCAAATTCATTCATATTCCCTGGATGTACTTGTTACTTCCAGCAGCATACATGGGAATAAGTATTTTATATCTATAGCTAAGTTGAGAACTTGAAACCCCATGATGGGGGTTGTGCAAGAAAGGAAACTCATGTCCATATTTTTCACGTTCAGGCTCTGGACCTGCTCGCATAGAACGGTCACTGGCACCATGTTGAAATGTTGTCATTGCGATAGCTCTGGCACCATGCAAACCTGCACTGATTCAGGCATAGTATTACTGCACTCTGGATCCCCAAGAGATCAACCAAACTCAAAGCTGGGTTCTTCCAGGAGTCACCAGAAAGTTTTTATTTTTTAATTGAATAAACTCCTCTAGTACAAGCGTATAGCTATAAAAAGGAAGTCAAACACAGAGAGTATTTACTTCTATGTCTTTCCTGTTCACGTTCCTATGGCAATGTATCTGTGATTGTAAGTTCCAGCAAGGTGAAACAGGAAGCATTTCAAATTATGAGGGTCATATTCAACTAGATAAAATACCGGTTGCTCTCAGCCCAGTCGGAAGTCAGGGCTGTAGAACAATCCTAATAATGGCTACTTGAGAATGTCCTTCTCCCTCCCCAAAAGACAAGCCCTCTTCCCTCCACAAACACGCACATCCTGGACTGTTTTAATTCTGAATCTGCCATGCTCTCAAAAACATGGCTTCTGCATGGCAGGAAAATATATACCACCAGTATATTGGGGGGAGGGGGGGAGAAAGATGCCTGCAAATATTAGATATGTGTAAACACCAAGAAGGCAGAGATTGTTTGGGGGTGAGATTGAACTGAGCAAGGGAAAATTAAGGCTGAATCAGACAAACCTTCCTCCTGGTGGGATCTATGTACAGTAGTCTCCCAAGGAGTCATAGAAACTCCATCAAATGGGACAAAGCACTGGAGCATGCACTGGCACAGGATGGGGTCAGATGGCCTAATGGGTCCTTCCCACCACCAAATTCTGTCCTCCTTTCAAATGGGGTTGCATCATATGCAGTGTAGGGCAGAATTTGGAGCTAAGGCTTTGAAACCACAAATATGACTGGAAGATGTGGGTGGCAGGTGCATCTCCTATTTTTCCTCCCTCCTCAAAAACCCGGTGTTGCAGCTACTGTCCTTTTGATAAGAAGGATTGCCAAGAGTCTTTGCAGAATCCATTGCTGCTACTCCTGGCCTGCACAACATGCAGCCCGGGGGCCGCATGCGGCCCGCCTGGGCTCACTGTGCGGCCCGCGGGGGTTGAGTAGATGTGCTCACTGTGCGGTCCGCGGGAGGGTGAGTCAGCAAGGCTGGGAGGGAGGAGAAGTGGAGCAGCGACACGCCCGGGGGAGCAGGCGGAGCAGAGGTGAACTAGGGCGGGAGGTCACGGGGGGCCCGCAGGAAGCAATGGGGGGGGGGGGGGAAAGGGGGGGGGCGGGGGGGGGGGGGGGGGTAGGAGGGGGGGGGGGGGGGGGGGGGCCGGGAGCAGAGGGGCACAAAAAAGAAAGGGGAGGCGGCCAAAATTTTTTTTGCTTGGGGCAGCAAAAATCCTAGAGCCAGCTCTGCCCTCTCCAAGGGTTGCAGCTGTCTGGAGGTGCCTGCCTTCCACACCTTCCTCATTCACACCTTATTCATTCAATAGGGCAATTGATTACAAAGTGGGGGGAAGATCTTATTCTACTTCTAGCAAAAAGACATTTTTCTTTTACCTTAATTATACTACCTTAGGGGCCCGCAATAACATATTACCGAGGTTCAATACTGCTGTTTCGGTGGGGCAGCGCTGGGGAAGGAGGGTTTGTTTCCTCGGGGCAGGTGGCGCGGGGGTGTGTGTGTATTTCGGCAGCACTAGGGGGGTTGTTTCTGTGGGGCGGGCGGCGCTGGGGGTGTGTGTTGTGTTTTGGGGGGCTGGGTGGCGCTGGGGGGAGGGGGTTGGCAGCGCTCGGGGGGTTTCGGCCCTCAGCTGTTTTCTTTGGAGTAATATGGCCCTCGCCGCTTTACGAGTTGTGCAGGCCTCAGAGGGGTCAGGAGTGAGCAACTGAAACACTACTGCCAGGACTGGGGTATAAAACTCCCAGCTCCTGCCAACCCAAGCAGCAAGAGACACCATGGACAAGCGGGTATCATAGGCTGTGGAAGGCTGTGCCTTCCCAAACAGCCAGGTGTGGCCCCGCCCATACTCTGCCCCCAGATTCCTCCTGCTTCCCACTCTGACCCGCTCTTCCCAGTTCCCCTGTGCAGTGGCCCTGGCTCGGGCTGGGCCCCGGCTTGGCAGTCCACACACTGCCCATGAGAGAGACCACTAGGAATCATATCAGGATTTTCTTTGGGGAAGTAGGAACAAAACTAATAGACTATCAGGCCAGACCTGTGGCTGTGATTTTAATGTCCTTTTTCTACCTCATTTCCTTCCAGCATTGCTTTGATTTCATGCCAAGAACTACCAGTCTGTATCCTTAAAGCGGGGGGGGGGGGGGGGACAGCACAAATTACGTCTCTCCCCTTGCATTTTGCTGGAAATTGCTATGGTTAAACTAAACAGTGAGCCTGGAGTGGCACCTGATTAGCAATGTAAACCTTCGTTATGAAAGGCTTAGTGGAACTGTGCTGTTCTACATACAGCTTAACAATTGTGTTCCCACTCAGCTTTCCTCCTGTGGTGGCGGCTGCTGCTACTTCTGGATGTTACCTGGATTTGAGGTCTGAGTGGATTAAAAGTAATTCTGTTTAGTTCTTATTCAAAAACCTTAGAGAAACCAGGTCTGTATTCTTTTTTTGGGGGGGAGGGGGGAAGGGAGGGAGAGGAGATTAAGGGATTTTAACAAGGGAATAAAGAGGGGTGATAAATCAGAGAGCTGTTTGAGCCTGTGTCAAGTGCAAGAAGAAAAGAACAAATTCCCCCAAACAAAGGGGCTGACGCTAAAGGAATCTGGATGAAATTTCTTGACATGGAGATTAGTTGAACAAAATAATGGTTTGTGTGTTGATTTTAATAATGAATGTAATGCTATAAAAAGGTGGTGACAGAGGAAAAGGCATAAGCCCTCTGTTTATTCACTCTTTGTATTTGCATTGTGAAGCATCAAGCACACATTTGGGTGCTGCAAAGTATAATAATAATAAGCAATCTTGCGTCTGATGAAGTGGGCATTCACCCACGAAAGCTCATGCTCCTATACGTCTGTTAGTCTATAAGGTGCCACAGGACTCTTTGCTGCTCTTACAGATCCAGACTAACACAGCTACCCCTTTGATACTTAATAATAAGCAAGTACAGCATGGGTAGCAGCAGTGCAAGCTTCCACGAAAGGCCCCACCAGTATGCTTTAACCCTGTTCAGAGGGACCACTTTCAGAGAATACTATTAATTTAGTCTCTAAGCCTTTTTAAATAGCACAGACACACACTTACGGTATGGGTGCCATTTTGGAGAACCCTACTTCCACATATGACATCAGAGCATCCACAATTCCACAGGACTTACAACATGGATTTAAAAAAAAAAAACCCCGAAAAAAACAGGCACTTCTATAATACCCCTCATTGTTGAGTGCTCCATGACCTCTTGGCCCCAGCCACCTTCTTCCTAAACTGGCACATCTGTGGCACCAGGTAGAGCTATACACAATTTTGCCATGTGCACCACTACACAGAATTGTCATCAGTACAGGCAGGAAAAAGGGTATTTGAATGCAAGCCCAAGCTCTAGTGAGGACTTTTCTGTTGTGAACCTTTTGTTTTTCTTTTCTCACTGAGCTAGTGATACTTAAAAGCATGGAATGAATGAGAGGGCTAAGGACTGTTGCAAATATCTGTTTTTCCTACTAACCACCTGTGCTTTTGCTGTAAAGCTGGCATTTCCCACCATGGGCCCTACTCTGCTTTGAGGAACAGTAATATTCTCTCTCTGCTGCGAACCATTTCTGATCATGCCTTAGGCCTGGTCCACACTAACCCCCCACTTCGGACTAAGGTACGCAAATTCAGCTACGTTAATAACGTAGCTGAATTCGAAGTACCTTAGTCCGAACTTACCGCGGGTCCAGATGCGGCAGGCAGGCTCCCCCGTCGATGCCGCGTACTCCTCTCGCAGAGCTGGAGTACCGGCGTCGAGGGCGAGCACTTCCGGGATCGATCCCAGAAGATCGATTGCCTGCCGCTGAACCAGGAAGTAAGTGTAGACGTACCCTTACTATCAAATGTGCCTCCATGGTGTTGCTTTATCAGGAGCGCCACCAGCTTTTCCGCCACCCTAGGCGGTGAAAGGTCCCGCCCTGAAATGCCGCCCCCCCCCCCCCCCCCGAGGCAGCGGAAGGTCCTGCCACGGAAATACCACCGCGGTCGCCGCCCCCCAAATCGCAGCGCCCTAGGCGACTGCCTAGGTCGCCTAATGGGTTGCGCCGGCCCTGTGCTTTATGCATGATAAATCGTTATGCTAATCACAGTAAGCAATGTACTAGTTATAACTTAGAGAATTTTTTCACTTCAAGGTCCCAGAACCAAAGGCAAGGTTTTCATCTCGAGGCCAAAAGACCAAAAACATCAGGACACTTGATCACAGCCTTGGATAGACCAAGAGACTACCTACACTTGACCAGAACTCGTTCCTCTTCACCCCTCACATTGCCGAGATAAACAAATACGCACTGTTGTTGCTGAAACAGCTCTCTCCACAAACTGATATCAAAGTCCTGACTCTAAACTATCACCTGCCGAACTGCCAATCTCAAGTGTTGGAAAAACACAAATCAGGCCCCCAACAAATTATAAGATTGGTTTAAAAGCTTGAGGGGTTTTTAAATTATACATTTGGGGTCCTTTTTATTTGCATTTTGATTTCTGAGCCTCTTCGCGTCAGGTTTTCAAGTTTTTTTCTGCAACCATGAGGGCTAAAATGAACATGAAGGAACTGGGGCTTTAAGGAAAAATAAAAGCAGCACAAGATCTGCAACAGAATTGTGAGAGTTGGCAATGTTGCACCAGTGATTTGGATGTTAGAAACTCCAACAGAATCTCATAGCAATGGAAAAGGGCGAGGAGTCTTTCACAGAGTAAAAGCACTAAATACCGTGCTTGACAACCTGGCCAAATAAGGTATGCACACTTTGTGGGGCTGTGACAGAATGTTAGAGTAACTCTAATTATCAATCAAAGGGGGAGGCTGGAAAGAAAGACAGGAAGGCTGGCCAAAGGATATAACATTACCGAGTACTTACGTAGAGCTTGTCATCTGTAGCCTGCAAAGCACTTTACAAAAATACGTACTATCATCATCCCCATTCTACAGCTGGGAAAGCTGAGGCACAGAAAGGTGAAGCAAAATGCCTCTAAATATTTCCTCCCAACTGGAAGGCATGTCTCCAGTCACTCTGTGCATGTGTATGTATGTGTGCATGTAAGAGAAAGAGCAGGGAGGATGGTTTCTGGTAATCTTCATGGAATAGGGCTCTGACCCAGTTCAGACATTCCAGCAACAGTGGTCCTGCGGGTCATGGAGAACCATCAGTGCTAGTGTGGTGCTTATGGCTCACACTTCAGTGCAATATGGGGCAGGAACACATGCTGCTTTGTGCTTACTGAAAACTCCATGCTGCTAACACGGGCCCTCTGGGGAATTAGGATGCTTCCCCTCCCCATTGTGTCCTGGTTGGGGTGTACTGAAGGTTCTCCTCCCTCTTATTTAACAGGAAATATGTACCTGCAATCCCCATAACTATCTTCATGATCACATAAACATGCTTGTCAACATTCCATGGGATCGATTCCCCACCCACCTCACCTCTACCCCCCACGCAGCTGCCATGGCACAAGAGTTTTGTGCTGGTCGCAGTCAGGATTTTTGGGCCTTGCAGTTGAGATGCCAATCAAATGCTTTCAGAAGGGGCCCTGAAATTGCTTAAACTACCCCATGGGCCTTAAAGTGACGTATGCTGCCTGCTTTGTGGGGAAGGGGTGCAGCAGCAGATATTCAACATAGCAGCTTGAGCCATACACCCACTTACCTGCTGTTTGGAGGGGGCTGTAAAAGATAGCTGAGATGGCAGCTAATAATGGGGGTAGCAGAAAGTGAGACCAATGGGAAGTGGGGGGACAGGAGGGAAGGATATTCTCCAGGATAGAGAATCCTGTCAGGATGCAATTTATTTTCATTCTGCGCAGGAGTATAATGGTGCACTGCCTGAGCTCTCTCAATAGCTGTTTTGAAGTGAACCAGGCTGGTATGTCTTTAATTTGTCATTTCATTATGAAACGGTTTCCCTTCCAAGAAGCCTTCAAGTCAGGAAGCTCTGTCTGCCCACACAGGAAATTCCTTTGCAGCAACTTCCCCAAAAAGGAAATTTCCCTCAGAAGTGAGCCCAGCTCATGCCTTTGAGCAGAGACATTTGAAGAGACTTTGGCATGCAAGTGCTGAAAACACCCCTGGATTGCTGCTGCAGCCGGCATGCTGGGATCAACAGCTCTGCTTTCACATGAGCGTGTAGAGACTCCACTGCATTTGGTTTTACTCCCACTCCCCCTCGTGCCCCCTACGCACACATCAGACACCCAGGAGTATTCAGAGGAGATTAGTTTCTGAGTCTGTTCTATAGGAGAGAGATACACAGGACACACACACAGTTGGGATTGCTGAGAAGTGACAGGGGATGAGGGGGCAAACTGCAGTCCCTGCCCCCCCAAATTCCCTACTTGGAAATCAGAGACAAATTCTTCATCTAATCTTAGATCTCATCTGATGGGACTTTGGAAACAGTTTTCTGTTCCTTATAACTACCAATTGCTCTTGCTCTGTGGTGGTTTTATTTAAAATAAACTTTCACAGTGAGGATTTTAAAGTAAAGTGGAGGAGCCAGGCTTATAAAAATGATTCTCACAGACATCTTGTGAATCACTAATTGGCCGAGAGCCAAGAGCGGCTGAGCTAAAGTGAATAATAACATACCCTATTTCATGAAGCACCTTAGCAAAGGGAACATGGATCAGAAGCACTGCCAGAGTTCCAGTAAGTTTTTAATTTCCCATTGCAAATCACAAGTAACAGTTAACAGTAATTGAAAAAATGACTGAGACAAGGAAACCAAAATGCCTGCAGGTTGGGTTCTGAGCAATAGGGGAAGTGGAGCTGAACTTGAAATTGCGTATTGGATGGAGGAAATAGGGCTATATACAGGGCACTAGGATTAAACTGGATCTCGTCCCCACTTAGATTGCCGATAATGGCTGGGTAATAGGAACCAATTTATTTACACTATTTCATATTCCAAGACACTGAGGGGAAAAGATTAGATACCAAGGAACAAAGAAAGATATATGATCCACTGGAGGCCTGTGCATATTAACTCTGAGACTCCTTACCTCCTCCTCCTCCTTTTCTAAGGCTTAAGTCAGTTTGCCCCCGAGATCTGCTTCTTGAACCCCAAATTCCAGCAGGTGGCTGGTTGCATTCTCTCCAGTTCCTTCCTTCTCCAAATAACCTGCCCTGTTGCCTCTTCAATTGATTTATATTTTTGTCAGAACTGCTGAAAGGCAAATTCCCTCCTTCACTTTTATCCATGATCTCTAGTTTCCGAGTTAATTATCACCTAAAACAGCCCTTCAGGTTCTCTCTCTCTCTCTCTCACCCACAAACACACAATATATAGGCTCACATGATGTCTACACTGGAACAGCTACTGTAAGCAGGTTCCCCAGCACAAACACCATAGTCACCTGTCATAGTTAAAATATAGCTCATGTCAGGCAAGGTAGGAGCCTGGGGGAACTCATGCTACTGCCCTAGCACCCAAGGGACAATTGGAGAACCACAGTGTAGTCCAGGGGTTGGCAACCTTTCAGAAGTGGTGTGCCGAGTCTTCATTTATTCATTCTGATTTAAGGTTTCGTGTGCCAGAAATACATTTTAACGTTTTTAGAAAGGCTCTTTCTATAAGTCTATAATATATAACTAAACTATTGTTGTATGTAAAGTAAATAAGGTTTTTAAAATGTTTAAGAAACTTCATTTAAAATTAAATTAAAATGCAGAGCCCCCCGGACCGGTGGCCAGGACCCGGGCAGTGTGAGTGCCACTGAAAATCAGCTCGCGTGCTGCCTTCGGCACGTGTGCCATAGGTTGCCTACCCCTGCTGTAGTCACTGGGTTCCCAACAAAATAGAAATGACAGTGCAGATGAGACCGCTAGTGTATACAATGGTGACTACTGGAATGTTCACTAATTCCTGTAAGTTCTCTAGCTCTCTGTAGGATCCCAGGGTTAAGGCAGCATGAAATTTGGCCATATTGCTTTTTCTTTGGTACCAATTTGGGCATGCTCCATTTGCACTGCCAAGTGTCACACTGAGGACTGGGTTTGAATGAACTCAATATCTCAAAAAGATCTCGCTCAAAATCGCTGTGTTTCACCTGGCCTGTGTGTCAAAACTGCCTATTTCTGACAATTTTGGTGCAAAAGCATAAAATCAGCCCAGGTTTGCTTGAAAGGTTTGAGCACTTCAGCTAACTTTTGATCAACAGAATCCTTTGATTAATGTGAGTTAAATCTGAAGCCAGGGGAGGTTCACAATGTAGCGTAAAACCTTGTGAATATTTCATGGCATTTCCCACACCGAGTATTTATTTATCTTCCTGATGGACCACCCCCAGCTTTCCTTCTGGATTTGAGATTTTCCTGTGTAGTGGCCCACACAACTGTCTCAGTGACTGCTCTGCTATCAGAGAACATGGGCCTCTGCCCCCACACAAACAAGATAATAAAATTAAAGTAAAAGAGATTTACTTTCATCCCAATGCTAGGTGGCATCTGGATCTGGAGCTGTTAATTAAACAGAGGGTTATTATTTCAAATAGTAAGGATATTCTAGGTGCTGTATAGACACAAAGGAAGACATGGACCCTGCTTCTCCAGGTGACAAAATCCACAAAGTACAGCTGTTCCTGTGCCCCAGATAGGATAATGCACATGTGCACTTTAGGGCTGGTCTAACCACAGGTTTTGTGCCACTTTAGCTATAATGATTTAGGAAACAATAGAGTTAAAACAGTACAACCCCCTACTGTGGACGCAGTTATTCTGGGATACCATGACAAGGACCTTTATACTGGTATTACTATGTCCACACTATGAGGTTATACCAATTTAAGTATATCAGTTTGTAAGATGTTGTATTTAAAGTAGTACAAAAACGGTGTGTAAATCAGGCCTTACATTAAAAGGCTTCAAAGCAACAGTAAAAGGCCCAGAAAGCATCAGGCACTTTCTAATGCATCCTCAACTAATGAGCACACACGAAGTGCAGTGAAGGCAAGTTGCACTGCCTCACCTACAGTTTCAACCTAGAGCCTTCACTGTACAGCATACACTATAATGCCCAATTTGAAGACCATCTCTGGTGAAATACTGGCTGAAATCTAAACACTATTTCACAAACACAGTAACTTTTCACTCCCCAGTGCATATTTTACATAGCTAAAATTATTATTATTATTATACATATGATGGCACTCTGAATCTTTCTGGGAGAGTTAATGTGGGATATGTCCGTGCAGTATCCACCATGTTTTTTGAAAGAACAGTGTTTCTGAGCAAGTGCAGTAATCTGTCAAATATGTACAAGATAAATGGTTATATCACGCAGTAGGTGCTAATTAGAGCTGAAGAGAAAGAAGTATAATAAATAGTGCATGCATGCATGCATAACACCTGTCTGTCTAGGCATTTATACCAGGCTTATCGCTGAGGGGTTTGAACACCTACGGTATGTCTGCACTGCAAAGAAAAACCCGTGGCATCAAGTCTCAGAGGCCAGGTCAATTGACTTGGTTCACAGGGCTTGGGCTGCAGAGCTAAAAATAGCAGTGTAAACGATACCGCTTTGGTTAGGGCCCAGCTCTGAAACCTGGCAAGTGGAGAGGGTCTTGGAACCTGGGCTCCAACCCAAATGGGAATGTCTACACAGCTACTTTTAGCACCATAGCCTGGCCCTGCAAGCCCGAGTCTATTGACCCAGGGTCGGATACTCGGTGCAATGGGTTTTAGTTTGTTGTGTGGACATATCCCTACATATATATATACATAGTGATGGATGGGTGACCCAGTTTAGATAAAACTAGAAACTTCTGCAAAAACTCAAACCCAAACTTTGAATTTTCAAAAACTTTAATTTTTTGTGCACTTCTGCTGCATCTCCAAGTCCTGTCCCAAAGTATCAGCAGGCTGTGTGGTGAGAGTCTGTGTTCTTGTGGTATCTCAGGCACAACTGGACACTATCAGAACTCTCAGGAGAAGACTTGTAAACAAGAGATTTTCACCTTCATTTTGCATATCCAACCGGTCTGGGAAGGCAACCACCTAGTTCAGCCTAGCCTAGGATTTGAGAGACCTGGGTTCAATTCCTTGCTTTACCACAGACTTCCTGTGTGTCCTTGAGAGAGTCACTTAGCCTCTCTGTGTCTCAGATAGCAGTACAGTAACTCCTCACTTAAAGTCGTTCCGGTTAACGTTGTTTCGTTGTTACATTGCTGATCAATTAGGGAACATGCTCATTTAAAGTTGCGCAATGCTCCCTTCTAACGTCGTTTGGCAGCAGCCTGGTTTGTCCACTGCTTGCAGGAAGAGCAGCCCATTGCAGCTAGCTGGTGGGGGCTTGTAACCAGGGTGGACTGGCAGCCCCCCTATCAGCTCCCCGCTCCCCTAAGTTCCCTATCAATTGCTGGCAGTTCAGCTGTCCCTCCCCCCACTGCCATGTGCTGCTCCTGCCCTCTGCCTTGGAGCTCCTCCCAGAGACTCCTGCTTGCTGTGCAGGGGGGAAAAGAGGGGGCTAATGTCAGGGTGTCCCCCTCCCCCCCTGCTCCTGCACCCCACTTAGCCCTTCTTCGTATAGAGCAGGGAGGGGACATGGATGGAGAGAGACAGAGAGAGCTTGGGGCAGCAGCTGCTGTCTCAACTTCCTGATCCACTTAAAAAGACAATGCACTTAAGAGTGGGTCAGCTTACTTAAAGGGGCAGTGTGCATCTCTCTATCTCTCCCACACACACGGTGTGTGTCTGTCTCTGTCTGCTATGCTGTCTCCCCTCCCTCGTGTTCGTGCTGCCTTGTGTGAGAGGTGACATTAACAACGATGTGTTAACCCTTGAGGGCTCAGCTGAGTGCTAGTTCATCATTTAGCAGCAAGGCATTCCCTGGGAAATATCCCTCCCTCTTCCACCCTCTAACTTCACCACCTCAAGCTTCACAATCATCATAGCTGTGAACAGTATTAAATTGTTTGTTTAAAACGTATACTGTGTGTATATCTATATAATATACAGTTTTTTGTCTGGTGAAAAAAATTTCCCTGGAACCTAACCCCCCCATTTACATTAATTCTTATGGGGAAATTGGATTCACTTAACATCGTTTCGCTTAAAATCGCATTTTTCAGGAACATAACTACAACGTTAAGCAAGGAGTTACTGTAATAACACTTCCCTACCTCTCAGGGGTATCGTGAGGATAAATATCTAAAAAGATTGTGAAGGACTTTGAGATCTATTGATGAAAAGAGCTAGGCATTATTATTATTATTTATTATTACTTTTGGGTGTTCAGCAGAACTAAACCAGACTGCAAACTTTTTGTGATTTGTCCAGCAGTAATGCCTGTGCTGCTAACAGGTAGGCATGAGGCCAGCAGGGACTACTAACATCATTAATGTCTCATTTACTTAGGCCTGTCAATTGTGAACATAGCCAGTCTACCTAACCATACCTTCCTGTAGGGGTTCCCTTAATTGTCTTTCTCCAGCCCCTCTGCTTATTTTTCATACTAGTGTGTTGCATCTTGTCTTAATGTAAGCTCCAATTCTGCAAACCCTTATACCCATGCTTAACTTTAAGCCCATGAGTAGTCCCATACAAATCAGTGGGACCGATCATATGTGTAAGTGTTTGCAGGATCAGGGGCCATCGCATTTAAACTCAGCCAGGCAGAAATTGTTCTTTACTATGTTTGCACAGCATCAGCAAAATGGGCTCCAACCTGACTGGGGCCTCTAACTGTAAAATGTGACCATGCCGATCCAGTAGTGTTTTATGCTTACTTTGTAATGATGCAAACACCACCACAAGTTACAGGGCAATAGTGAATTGGGTCTTATAGGTTCAATAATGATGATACATATTATCTCTGAGTATCAATAGTTATTTGTTTAGCTTTAAGCAGTAGTAAAAAAATACCCCCATAAAAAAGATCAAGATGCCCCAATGATTAATTAGACTTACAACAACACAGTAGTGACTACCCAGAATAATGCACCTAATGGCCCAGAGGCAATACGGCCACTCAGGAAGTTTCCAAGGAAGTTGGATACAAAGTCAGAGGCGTGACACACAAAAATAGGGGAACAAGAAGTATCTGCACACAGAGGGTGGTTTTTGACAAGCTGCCTTCCCCAAGGCCCATTGAGGAAGTGAAAGCCAGTGAGGGGTTAAACACTGATGGAGACAGATTGTTTGGAAGAAATCAGAACGAAAGAGAGAGCAGGAAGGAGGAACCTTCATACATCAAGGGAGATTTCCACCATCAGGAAATCCTTTAGGCCACACTAAGTGGCAGAACTGAAATGAGTAATTGGTTTGTGGACCTGCCTGAACCAGGGCTACTTCCTTCTGCAATATGGAAGAGAGAAATTCTTCTGAATATTGCGCAAGACCCAAGGGACCTCTTTCTTCCCACCATCATTGTCTAAAGCAGCAGTTATGCAGAGAAGTGAAGAATTCTGGGTAAAATCCTGGCCCCACTGAATGGCAAAACTCCCACTGATTTCAATGGGCCAGGATCTCACCCTTTATTTTCATTCAGCAGGTATCTATTTCCACCCAACCAACCAACCCCTACTCCCATTCCCAGTCCAGCATAAATGTTTTCCTCACCGGCTAACATCCTCAACTGTGTTTTTGCAAAACACCCCTTCTTCCCCTGCCCCCCCCCCCCTTTTTTTTTTTTTCCCAGGGTAGCAGGACTCTGAACTCTGGAGTCTGAAAGGAGGGAGGGTTTAAATATCACAGGATCTGTGTGCTGGCTTGAGCTGATGGAAATGTTCTTTAAAGCTCAGCATCAAAGCATTCACTTTATAAACTGGAAGCCTTGGTTCTTGTGCCAGCAGCAGCTTCTCCCCATAATTAATTAATACCGTATTAATTGTGCATGTTCCATGGGCCAGTTGAGGAGGCATGGTATGGCCTGTACATGCAGATCAGCCTACTCTGTGCAACCCCAAAGCACAGGAGCCAGAAGGTAAAAAGCTTCAGGTATTTTTTTTTTTTTAATAGACTATAGTCTCAACAGGTTACATGAGGAACTTGTCTAAAGGGACAAGTGCTCAGCCCTTGAAGGGCATTTCAGTGAATAAAGAAGGCTGAGGTCAAGGAGGCAGCTACCAGCAGCTGCACCCTTGTGCAATCTGTTGGGCTCTGGGCCAGCCCAGAGCAGGACCAACAGGCCAAAAGGAGGGGCTCTGACAGCAGCTGAATGCCTTTTTGGGTAGGAGTTGGCTACAAGTCAGAATATCCTGTGAAGTAGCTTAGGGGGAGGAGAAGGGAAATTATTTGATCTAGTCGCTGCTGGATGAACCTGTTGGAACTGCTCATTTAACCCTCAGTCACAGAGCCTAGGAAGCTGCTCAGAGCCTAGGAAGTCTTACCAATGGCTTTGCCACTACTATTTAATGCAGCAGGTGTACTGTGTATTGCAAAAGGGGTACAAAAGCACCCAGTCAATGCTGAGTCCATCAAAGCCAATACTTACGGCTTACCTCCTGAAATAAACAAGTGAAAGGAAAGAGTCACTCACCTCTCTTTAGTCCTGTCTATGAAGAACTAGACCGGACAAAGCACTCCAAGATATGCTTCAGGATTTTGCCACTGATACTTGGCCAACACCCCTCACTAGCCCTCCCCTCCATCACTATCTGCGGGCTGCAGGGAAAGGAGAAATTAGAATGGTGCTGACCAGTGTAGGTGAGGTCTTAGTCTGGTGAATTGGTATGTGGCTGTACGGAACAACCCTGCCTTGCTAGTGGGATGAGCAGGATGATCCCATAGGTCTGACCCCTTCCATTCCTTAACTCTGCTCCCCCTTTAATTCCCTTCCTGCATGCACTTCTTGACCAGATTATTTTTCCAACAACACTAGCAGTTGTGGATGTTTGATGTAGTAGCTGGTTGTTTTGGGAGAGGGTATTTTGGTAAAGGGTAGTGAACAGAAGGGCAGTATAAGGGGGTGATGTAAGGTGAGTATCCCCAGTTGGCCAGAGTTAAGGTTGCAGTGCATGGTCTATGGTGTAGAGTAGTAGTGGGTATGGTAAATTATTTGCGGGTGGAGTAAGTGGAAGGTATGTGCTGTTAAAGTGGCTTAACTTTTCACTTCCTTCATTTCTGTTGGTTTGTGTCTGGTATGTTGTATGTAGCAGCTTTAGCTGCTTCGCAGGAAAGTTTTTTGTGTATTAATTTCCTAGGTTTTTTTAATGCTTAAAAGGGGAGGTGGGAGGGCTGTAGAAGTGCAGCTGCTGACAGATTATATTTTATCCATCAACAGCCGCACATGAGCCCTCCTGTGTCAGCAGCACAACGTGAACCCTTCTCTAGTGTAGGATAAAATTTGACAGTGAAGTGTAGCTCCCGATGGAGATGGTTTCATGTGGGTCCAACCCCCATAAAACAATCAAGTTTGTGTGCACAGTCCAGACATTTTCAGTCATAACATGAACAATATGTAAAAGTGACCCTAAATCCAACTTTAAAAAAGATTTATTTTTTTTAAAGTTACCTATTGCATCAGATTTACTCAGGGTTCCCTCTCTATCAAGTTTTGTGTAGACAGACAATGTTTGATAAGCTATATTGGTCAACAATAAAAGTAGTACTGCTGTGGACACATTTCACCCAGAGCCCAAGTTCACAGACTTCCTATTAAAAATTTATGAAGAGAAACCAAACAAAAACTAGACGAGAAATTCAAAAGGCCTAAAAACTAACTCTGTGCAAAATTCCACACCAATCGGAAACCAGCTTTTAGAACAAAACAGGAATGAGCGCCCACTTTTAAGCCTATTTATGCCAGAACTATGGAGCCACTATGTTGCACCTCCATAATAGATAAAAATAATGGACATTTATATAGTGCCATTCATTCTGAAAGACCATGAAGCACTTTAAGAAACTATATACATACAGGCGCACCAAAATTTAGCCACCTCTGGAGCTTAAGCCAGCACACAGCAAAGGCAGGATGAGTTTTCCTCAAAACGCTGGACAAATGTCTGCTTGTGTGAAAAGTGCCCTGGGGTCTTCAATGTCCCCCATGCAACGGTGATTGGACATTGGTTTTTAAGATCTTGTGCAAAAGACGGAGGCACACACCTTCTAAACTTCATATCACTCAATTTATCTGCCTTGTAAAGATAAAAGACTCAGTCAATGCAATTAGAATCTGAAGTTGTAGATCTATGGAGCCCAAAGGTGACAAACCTGAAACTCTGATCCTAAGCCAACCCCTCTTTCAGCAAACAGAAAGAAAGGGTAAACAAAGCTCTCGAAGTATTCTAAAATAAAAAAGGTAGCTATTTTTAGCTGCATTTATTGAAACTGCTTCCTTATCAGGAAGCATGTAGCTGGGAATTACTGTCTGCCTACATCGGAAATTCTTTCAGAGGCACAAAAACCCAAAAAGGAAATTTCCCTTCAAAAATATACTGTGTATTTTTGTTGCTGGTGGGTTTAAAATAAAAAGAGTCAGTGCTTCTGACCAGGTCACAGCCCCACTGGGAGATCTGCACTGCAAACTAGAAGCCTTTAAGACACCTGAGGGAAACATAAAAGTCTTCCAAAGCACTGAAAGAGAAAAGTGCTGAGAACTCATTAATAAGTTTTTTTAAAAACCCTCTTTCTCTAGTACATGCAGCACCATTCCTTAACCACACAGCATCTCCTTCCCAACTATTCATGCACTTAGGGCATATCTTCACTAGAAAATGTCATCACAATTAATCACTATGGTGAAGAGCCGAGTTAACACACACAATGACTACGACTGACCAGTTAGTGCAGATCAAGACAAATGGGGTACAGTTTTGTATCAGCTAATTGTGTTTAAAAATGTGTCCCCCATTCCTTGCTTCTAAACCCCCCCTCCCCACGCCCCAGCCAACAGGCAGTGGAACCAGTGCCATTGCACTGAGCAGCCTGCACAGGGGTTCCACACCGTCAGTATGCTACAGGGCTGGGATAAGGTGAGGGCCAGCTAGGGGATGGGTGCAGGATTGTTTGCTCTTAGGAGAAAGGTCCATGTCTTCTTAGGTGCGTACATAGTGCCTCACACATTATTGTGAAACACAAATAATAAATAAGACCTGCCCAGTGAAGCTGCAGCTACAAGGATCCACTGGCCAAACCCCCATATGGCAAGGGCTTAGCTGCCTCTGAGTCAAAAACAGCAGTAGTGGCTGGGAGCAATTTACTACAGCCTCAGGGAAGAAGGATTCCATCAGGCCTTCCTTCTACTGCAGCAAAGCCCCCTGGACAAAGCCAGCGTGCTTCAGATTCAAGCAGGAAAGAGTTTGTTGCTTAGGGTTCAGCTGCTCACCAGAATGGACACATTTAATGCAACTGGTCGATTCTTAATTCAATGTTTCCATTTTCTATTCTATTTAAGTGTTGAACACCTGCTTGACCCTGCTGTAAATGCGAGGCAGGCCTAGCTTTCAGTGGATGAGTGTACAGAGATTGAACCCTGTCAGGCATATGCACTAAACAAATGTAACCAACCTGTCAGGTCAGTGCTAGCCCCGTCTTAAGATTTTTTAAAAGATTCACAGGCAAAGAAGTGGTGCCAAGTGACTATCCCTGGTGTTCTGACTCTGGAAAGCCCAGCCATTAGTGGCTATTTATTAACCTGCAACACCATAAACTACAGCCCAGTTCTATAGGATGAATGACTCATACGTTCAGATTTTTTTAAAAACATGAATTGCAGGCATTTTACAGGCACCACTGGGTCTGCATAAAGCAAAACCTACATTCAAAGCGGTTAATGTCAGCCTCAAGCACCATTGGAGAAATTCTCCCCTCACAGACATATGTAGAAGCCCACTAACTTCAATGGGAATTGTGTGCAGGCAGCTGAGGATAGAACTGGGAACTTTGTGTGCATTTTCTAAACTTTCATTTAATTGCTTCACTGCTGGCTAATGCACCAAGCAGGAGTGGAAGAGCCAGGCACCAACTGTACCCTCCACTGCTGCCCCCACATTGCTGGCACCGCCCTATTGAAAAGCCACAGCTATGTAAAAGAACGATGCTTTGTGTTCAGCTGTTGTGTGTAAGTTCTTGCCTATTGTACATTTTTGGAAAGGGACTGAGGAAGAATAGTCTCCGGGTAAAGGCTGTGGACTGGAACTCAGGAGATATGGGTTCAGCTCAACCATAGAGTTCCCATGTGACCTTGGGCAAGTCACTGAATGCTTCTGCTATTCAGTTCCCCATCTGTAAAATGGGGATAATAATGCCTCTCAGCCTCGTAGTTCTGTGTTACATACATTAATACTTGTGAGGCACTCCGATGCTATGGAGATGGGGGCTGTATAAGGACCTAGGTATACGGCAGAAATAAACCCAACCATTAAAAAGGACACATAAGATATTCTGCATAACTTTTAAAAGCTCAATTATTAATATTAACCCTTGAAACCTTGATATTGGAGTTTGGTTCATCCTCACGGATTGTCCTGCCTGCATATATCATGCGTGCATTAGTTTGTTATTATAGAGCTGCTTGTGAGTGCTGGGCAGTGCATGCTCATTTGACCTTGTAAGGCTGCTCATAACACAAGTTATTTGTTATTGACGGGTGGTCATAGCATGTGTGCTCTATTGTTATTGAAGGGTTCCTTACCACACGCTGGTTTGTTGTGAAGGATCCCTTAGTCATGGCTTACACACGGTTCCTTGTTTCTTTTTTTATTATAGGGTTATTTGTGAGTGTTGAGCTGCTGACACTGAATTTTTCTTAGGAAAAAACGAGCCCTGAAGCATTTGTTTTATAAAACACAAATGCAAAAAATATACAGAGACATATGAGGGTGGAAGGGGAAGAACAAGTTAATTTTAGGTTTCACTGAACTTGACATCATCGCTTTAAAACAAGGCTAAAAATGCTTTAAGCCCAGTAATACCATAAATGTCCTGCTGCTTTTGCTTCTGATTTTTCCTCTCACTTTCTAGGGGAATTCCACAAACGAACTGCTTGAATCCCAAATTAAAGTGACAACACCCTCTTTCCTCTGTGAAGAGAGATTTGTGTGTGCATGTGTGCTTTTAAAAGACTAAAAACTCAGTGGTGAGACCTTCCATGTGTGCAATAGACTGGCATGGCACCACTGGTCCTGAGCAGTCAGTTGTCTGTGCTCTGAAACACAGGGCTCCTATCCCCTCCCAACTTTGCCCTGTGAGCTCCCATTGGGGCAAGAGGGGAGAGAAGATGGCATGTGTCTTTCTGTGCATTTCAATTGGAGAGTGACAATCTGGATAACCACAGCATTAACTGGGTTTGTGTCACAAGCACGCGAGACAACAACAATGTGTATTTGCAAACGACTTGCTTGAACAGCAGAAGCCTGCTCACAACGCCTTCCAACCCCAATTTTTTAAATGTTAATTGTGATGCATCTGCCCTGGTGGCCAGATACTAGAAGAGATGGAACCAATTTGGGGTTCACTTCTGCACCCATTTAAGTCAATGGTGACACACATAAATGGGCTCTGGATCAGGACCTTGGTGGCGTCCCCAATGGCAAGGTGGTTCAACTCACTACCCATGTCCACATGTTACTCCAGAGGAAATTCAAATCAAGATCTTCCTGGTCCATAGGCCACAGCTCTCCCAACTGGGCCAATAATGAAGTCTTGCTCAACCCTAGCGAAGAGTTGCCCTGCTAAGCTTGTTGCAAATTAAATGTCTCTCTTTGCATCTCTTCCATATTGATTTAGCACTGCCATTCCTACAGGAGAGCAATAAAGCACTGCATTTTTATTTTTACTTTTCAGAGCTTTATTCCTCCTATGTCTAAGGGTAGTTGTGTGGCTTAATTCATTTATATCTGTCCAGTGTTTTGAAACTGGCAGAGAGAAGTGCAAAATAGTAGCATAGCTGCCTAAACAATATTCTGTTATTTTTTGTAAATGTTAAATGTATTGTTTTTATTACATAATCTAGTACTGTATGACAAAGCCCTATGATACTGCTACTCTTCAGTCTATAGTGCCTTTTACAAAGCACTTGACAAATATTAATCAAGTTCACCTCAGACCTGGGGGAGATTTTCAAACTCAGTTGGGTGTCTAACTGCCATTTGGGCCTTTGAAAATCTATCCCTGTGTGAGCTACAGTATAATCCTCATTTTACAAAGTGGGAAAATGAAGCACAGAGCCTTCGTGGTTAAATCACTTAATTTCCGGGGGGATGTCTATGCTAAGCTTCACACTAAGCCAGGTTCTGAATCAGGCTTGAGCCCAAGCCCCACTTCCATCCACACACAAATCAGTCTGACTCCGGTCAGCAAGCACTCTGTACCTGTGACCTTGGACCCTGTCTAGGGGGTGGGGGAGTGGGTGTGTGGGTGGGTTACTTATAGCCTAAGTCCTGCTGTGACTCTGGCTCAAGCCCTGTCATTTTGCAGTGTGGTCACAGGTCAAGCCGAAGACCTAAGTCAAAAGATCTGTGTAGCACAGTATGGATGCATTAGCACGTCTGTAAGATCCAGGTCCTGCAATTGTAAACCCAGGTTTACAATGCAGTGTGGACATTCAAGCATAGGCTTGGAAACCTCGAGTCCCCACCAGGCCCGGGCCCTACAGAACTGGGTTTACAATGCAGTGTAGACATAGCCTCGGGGGCTCAGCAGCAGCACCAGAAAGAGTGTCCAGGAGCCCCTGACTCCTAGTCCCGTGTGCTAATCACTAAAACATATTCCTTCTCCAATAAATTATTCATCGTGTTTAGTACAGCAGTGCCTAGGGGCCAGCCAAACTTGTGGCCCCATTCCACGAGGCACTGTATAACCACTGAATAGTACAAAGGCCCTGCCCCAGAGAATTTACAATCTAACTAGCCAAGACAGGCACCGGTTGGGGGCAGGGGTCTAACACGCAAACACAACGAACAATGCAATGGCATCAAAAGTCATGGTAATGGCAGAACTTTTTTCTTTGGCGTGGGTTGAAGTTTAGTTAGAAGTGGGTTAGCTAAACAGACAGAGAAATGATGGGAAAGGGGCCATGGAAGGAAAGGGCATAAGGAAGACAGGGCAGAGGAGTGTAGGCGTGTATGAGGAGCAGATGTGGAGCCAGGCTGAGATTAATTGGCTATGAGGGAATGGGCAAACCAGCCAATCAGCACATGGCAGAGAAAGATTACTCAAAGGGTCACATCCAAGTCCGGTTAAAATCAATGGGAGTTTAATCACTAATTTCAGTGAGACTAGGCTTAGTTCCAGAGTCATTAATTTAACATTCTGGGCATCTCTCAAAATCCCTTTGTCCTGTATGTAGCTTTTATTTTATTTCACTAAATGTGCGTCAATCAGTTTTGTTCCACAAGGATCCTTCCAAAGCAAATATTTTTATTGCTCTAAATATTTCTTAGGGTGAAGGGTTTTCTTTTTCTTTTTTTCTTCCTTTCTTTCTATATACTTGCAGTGTAACACACTGAAGATTCTAGTAACTAAATAACCATATGTCTAACACTTGGAATTGACTTTTCCAACTGCTAGCCAAAATTGTAGAATAATTAACAGGTGCCAACGGATTAATAAATAGAGAAAAATAATTAATAGACATTACATAGAAAAATGGATCCCATGAAACTGTGACAGTGTGACTGTCTCTCACCCATCTCCTAATTGTTTCCTGCTTTCCTTTAAAAAAAAAATTTAAATTGAATCAGTTGCTCTTAAAAACAAACGATGCATATGAGCAATATTGTGTGGTCAGTAGTAGAACACTCACAATAAACTGATTTGAGATCTGGTAAATGCCTCAGCTTTGCTTCAGTATATACCTGACCCAGCAGCCCTTTAAATGTACTACTCATCACCACACATTATGGCTTAGTTAATAAACAGATCAAGCAAAGCCTCTTTTCACAGAGCGGTGACATCATATGGGCAATTTGGGTGAGACCATAAGGAGTTCATAACCATGCAAAAGCAAATGGTTTGGTCTCACCTGAATCAAGAATTCAACTACTCATGCAAAGAGAGATGAATTGGGTGCATACAATGCACTTCCTGATATTTAAATACTTCTCATTAATATTTTCATTGTAGAGAGTTAAAATTAGCGACCCCTCTCTCCTATCCACATGGGCAATGGAACAGTCTATAATTACTGCTATAGCGAGGGACCACCGGCATGTTTAAAGAAGCAAGCAACCTCACTGGCTGAACATGAACATGTTTCAATGTTGTACAATACTACTACTGTTAAAAAGCGCTGAAGCTCATCAGAGCCAATCAGACCCTAAAACCACTAAGGGCTGGAAACTGAAGAGCGCAGAGTACCTGCAACTGTTTTTGAAGTATGTTGGAACTGCAGGTACTGGGCAGCTCTGATAAATAGACCCCAACTATTCTAAAAGCCTCTCTTCTCCCACCACCCAAAAAAGAGAATGCTTTGCATTATGGAGCACGGATGTCAGAGTTCCTCTCTACATGGTTTTGATATGACAGCACCTGGAATATTGTGTTCAGTTCTGAGCATCGCAATACCAAACAAGTTGTTGGGAGCTCTAAGAAGAGTGACAACAACAACCAGGGGGCATGAATGATTGATTCATGACTTTCAAAAGAGCTAAATATGTACAGTTTGCCTCACTATGACTAAGATGGGAGACATATGATCTCCAAACATATGAAAGACAGAGAGGAACTGTGTACGGTGGGTCTAACTAGGAGTATATGAAGTGTCAGGAGGAACCTCTTGACAGTGTGACCTGTTAGATTGTAAACTATTAGCCTCTGAAATAGCCTCTTAAGGGAAAGAGGGAAAACCCTTTGAAGATTAAAACTAAACTGCAGAAAGTAGTAAAGCAGGTACAACAGGGAACAAGGGGATGGACTAGAAGATGTTAACAGTTCCTTTCCTTCTATAGCTTCAGTATTTCTATGCTTAGTGCTGTAGAAACTCTATATCCAAAGGGGTACAAAGAGAATCATGGCAGGTTTAGAACATTCCATCACAGCAGTCATTGCTGACGATGTGGAGAAGAAGGCAAAATAGCCATTTTATTCTTGCATGGTAAAAAAAATATGAAAAGCTCCTTTAAAAGATGTTTGCCTATGTTTCAGTGCATAATGATATACATAAGGGAAAGGTTTTCTGACCCATCTCTTCTCTTAAGTACTCTGTTTTACACTTTGTCCAGTTCTAAGAACCACTCACCACAGGGTATCACCCAAAGAGCAGGAAGACAGCACTAAATGGCATTGTACCAGACAGGGAGGGGAGCCCTTTTAAACACAGAATGAGGAGAAACTGGATTTTTGTGGCATCCTTCAGGGCAGAAAAGGGATTTGCAAGTACCTCCAGGATATCTATTTATCTAAGTACTTATTAGGCCCCCATTACCACAATATCTGAGTGCTTCACAGTATTTAATGTATTTATCCTCATAACACCCCTGTGAGGTAGGGAAGTGCTATTATCCACATTTTACAAATGCGGAACTGAGGTACACAGAGACTACGTGACTTGTCCAACATCACACAAGGAGTATGTGACAGAGAAGGAAATTGAATCTAGGTCTTCCACAACCCAAAACCACTCACTAACGACTGGACCATCCTTTCTCTCCATCAGCTCTGCAGGCTGATAGAGAAAACACAAACTGCAGAGTTGACTGTCATATTTCAGGGTAACTGCTCCTGAATTCTCCCTCCATGGTCCAGCAAGGACACCCACTCTAGGCTTCCAGCTCTTCAACTGTTACCTCTGTTGGGTGGAGACACACGTCTGTCTTACTCCTGACCGGGGAATTTCCAGGCTGCACAGTTCCCTGCCTATACTGTGAATTCCCCAGCAAAGTCAGACTGCCTAAGCAGGCCTGCTTTGCTTTTCTCCTCAGAGATGGTAAACAGGTGGGTTACCACATAGCTCTTTCTAAGCCAGCACTTTTATTCTTAAGGTGAAAGCGTTACTGAGAAAACATTTTAAAAACAACAAAAGAACCTACATGTGTGCTAATAAACTTCCCAGGGATCACCCCCTCACTCCAACAAGGGCTCTCGGTGGTTATCACGACCAAAGGGTTTATCGGTAAGTTCATTATAGCTATTAGTTCACAACGAGCACCCTCAGCCTTATGGGGCCTCGGTAGGCCAAATCCTTCCAACCCTTCCCTAAGGATTGGGGCCCTCTTGGACAGAAGGCCCCGTCCATTTGCAGGATCAGAAAGAAGGCCCCATGTCAGTTTTATCTCAGGCTATTTAACCAAAATTCCTTTCTTTGTTTGTTGGTCCTTGGAGAATCCAGTATGAACCAGTATATCTGAGCCTCTCTCCAGGTGCGGGTAGCTCTCTGAAGGTGTTACAACCTGAGCGACTCTGACCAACCACCCCCCACTGTTCTTAGTTCCTGGAGGGCTGTGGTCCCTCCTCCCCCAAGGGATTACATACAATCCCTGGCCAACAATGATCCATCAACTTTTTCAATAAGGTTTGTCCAGGATAGTGTCCCATCTGTCACAGTGGCATGCTCGATCTGCCAATAGACGGTGAGGACACAGGGGAAACTGGCAACTACACCACTCTCTGGGTCTACCAGCCGCTTGAGCCCTTGCCTGACATTAATTCTAGTGGTGGAGGACACCAGGTCTTCTACCCTCCTTGCTGATGGGTGGCCGGCCATGCCATAATAGCAGCTGGCAACAGAAAGGCAGAAGTTAGGGGGAATGTTATGAGTATTAGATGGCAGGGATATGTTTAGATGCCTAGGACAAAAGTCTTGTAGGGAAGAATGTGTTTTTTTGGAGAAAGGATTTCAGACCCTCACAGTACAAAATTAAGTTTTATTACATAGTGCTTCCATATTATTGGGATGGCAGTAGAAGATCAGAGAGGGAGAGCAAAT
The DNA here is from genome assembly GCF_002925995.2 of Terrapene triunguis. Classification (NCBI taxonomy): domain Eukaryota; kingdom Metazoa; phylum Chordata; order Testudines; family Emydidae; genus Terrapene; species Terrapene triunguis. Next base: position 15,172,659 of record NW_020664463.1, on the reverse strand, counting down.
CAGGGTTTACAGTAGATTGAAATGATAGGGGAGCTTTCCACGCCAGCCAGGGTGGAGGGGGCTCTCCCTAGATTTTCAACAGCACCAAACGCAGCAGCGAGGGAGCTCTCCCCGTACTTGTAGCGGAGAGGAAGTTGCACTCCACTCCTTCTCCTTCCTCACTCTTACTCCCCTCACTTCAGTTCCTGGAGCAAATCCTCTCCCTGTCGCCTGTCTGAAGCCCATTTGCTCACCAAACACTTGGGACTGATTTACAACATTGGAGGAAATTACTGCCTTAATTGTCCTGGCGCTATTGGCTGTTACTGCCTTAAGAGTACTCTTAACAATTAAAATAGAGGCATTATTATAGAAAGGCATAAAACACTCTGTCTAAATCCAGGGAGCCCATTTCATATTAATCAAGGACATTCCTTTCCAGTTCCATCTTCTCCCTTCAACTGCAGAATATATTTGAGCCTATTCCAGTGCAGCAAGAAGGCAAAACCAATCCCTAGGGCAAATTATGCTCTCAGTAATACCCATGCCATGCTATTGAACCCCACTGGTTTGCTAGGAGTGTAAATGAAAGCAGAAAATAGCCCTATTAATTTGTCTGTTAAGGCTAGAACTGGGCTCTAACTGCATTTTGCTAAGAGTCATTAGACTATGCTATGAGAATAGTTCTGTTCAGTGGCTGTGACTTGAGAACTGTACCAGATCTCCCTGTTGCCTTCAGAAATAACTGTATGAAGGGGGAGTGGGTTTGGGGAAGATCATCAGCTATTTAATCTCAGCCAGGCAAAGCAAAGATAGACTCAAACCATGATCTGGATCTGAACGTCACAACAAGGCCCTATTTCTATTATGGACTGAACTAAAATGACCAATTCAAGCTATCCTACCTAAGTTTTGAGGAAAGTCCAGCTTTGTATCTAAGATACAATATTTGGATCTATCTTTAGTTAATAGAAGAGGAGCCAGCAGGAATTATTAACCCTTAGTCACTGTAGTAGGGCAGCTGCCCCACTCCCACAGAACAGGATTGAAAGCAGCCCTGGAGAGGGCTGCGGCTGGGAAAAGGAGTGAAAGCAGCTGAGGGAGTAGCTGACCACGGGTGTGGCCAGCTTAATTAGGGCCCGGCTGGCCCTGATAAGAGGGCTGGAGGCCAGGAGCTAAAGGATTCTCACTCTAGCCCTGGAGAGGAAAGGGCTAGCTGCCTGGGAGCAAGGTAACTGAAGCAGAGTAGTGCTGGGGGAGCAGGGCCGGCTTTAGGCCGATTCAGCCGATTCGGCTGAATTGGGCCCCGCGCTAAGAGGGCCCCGTGCTGCAGCTCTCCACCCCGCCCTCAGCTCACTTCCCCCTCCTCCCCTCCCCTGAACGCTCCGCCCCCTCCCCTGCTTCCCGTGAATCAGAGATTCGCGGGAAGTCTGAAAAGAAGCAGGGGCGGGCAGGCAGCACCAGGTAAGCTGGGGTGGCGGGGGGTGCGAGAAGGGCTCCGGGGAGGCGCGGCCCAGTCCGGCCCTGGTTCCGGCCGGCCGAGCACGCAGGCCCCAGCGGCTCTGGCCCGGCTTGGCTCCGGCCCGGCCCCCGCGGCGCGGCTCCGGGCTGGACCCAAGCCTGGCAACCCCGGCCGAAGCGCGGCTCAATTCCTGGGGGCGGGGATTGCTGCAAGCCCCGCCCCCAGGAATCGGGCCCCGCTCTTGCTAAAG
>NW_020664463.1:15096035-15170568 GCF_002925995.2 Terrapene triunguis | reverse complement strand
GGACTCAAGCCCGGCAACCCCGGCCGGAGCGCGGCTCGATTCCTGGGGGCGGGGCTTGCAGCAAGCCCCGCCCCCAGGAATCGGGCCCCGCTCTTGCTAAAGCCGGCCCTGTGGGGGAGGGCAAAGGGGAGATGACGAGCTCCCGCCTGGTAAACCCCCACGCTGCAGGCAGGCCTTGTTGAAGGCCTATCAAAGGTACTGGGGCTACAGAGGTGCAGCCTGGGAATAGGCAGAGGCAGCTGGTCCAACCTCCTTGCCAGTGATGAGGGCCATGACAGACTGCAGTTTGTCCCAGTGAGCAGGGGCTAGATGATGACTGGCAGTAGCCACTGAGGCGAGTGGGCTTAGAGGGTTGGGGAGGGGAGACCCAGAGAGTGGGGGTACTGCTGGGGCAGAATCCTGAGGTAAAGGGGAACCAGGATCTGGGAGGGACACGGGGCCAGCAGCAGGCGAGACACCGGCCTGTACGCTGGAAAAAAAGCTAATTTCCAAGAGGACCAGCAGGAGGTGCCACACCGGTGAGTCTAGACCTCGCTACAGTCCCACATCCCATTTTAATCTTATTACCCAAGGTCCAGAAAGATTAGTTATCTCTGTATACAGCACTGTCAAGACCATTACTGGAATACCATGTCCAGTTTAAAAAGAATGTTTAAAAACCTGGAAAGGTTTCAGAAAAGAGGTACAAGAATAATCTGAAGTCTGGAAACCATGCATTCTAGTGACAGAGTTCAGAAGCTCAATTTATATATATAGTTTAACCAAGAAAGTTACCCCATAACCTTTATCATGGGTCTAAAAGTTCCTATATGGGGAAGAGACTTTTGATAGTATCTAGCAGAAAAAAGGTATAATGAGATTCAATAGTTGGAAGCAGAAGCTATACAAATTCAGACTAGAAATAGGGCACACATTTTTAACAGTGAGAGTAATTAGTCACTGGAACAATTTACCTAGGAATATGGTGGATTCTCCAACACTTAAAGTCTTTAAATCAAAACTGGATGTCTTTCTAAAAGATGTGCTATAGCTCAAATAAAAATTATGGGCTAGCTGCAGAAATCATGAGGTGACATTCTGTGGTCTAAGTTATGCTGGAGGTTAGTCTAGATGTTCATAATGGTCCCTTGTGGTCTTCATATCTATGAATTCATCTCCAAAAATCAAGGAATTTCAGCAATATAGTACATAAGTCAATAATAACTATTTGTTGAGAGTCAAAACTCTGGTCTCCAAGGAAGACTATGTGTTCCCTGAATCCATGGAGTTTACAATCTAGATGACAGACTGATATGGTAGAAGAATCTTCCAAATAAACTTATTGAATAATCTGTAATGGTTTTTCACCACAACAAATCAGACAGGTATAGAAATGCGAGGTACTAATGGTAGGGATGCCCTGTGGATTTCAAACACACTTCCCTATCAAAGTTGGGTCAAAAGTTTCCTATCAGAAGGAAATCTTCATGCCGGCTGGTCGAATGGGAGGGAATTTGAATGACAGTTCACACATTCTTTTCAGCAAGCTAATCACATGGTATCACCTGGGTTGAATGGCAGCACAGGAAGAAGCAACAAGCAAAAACTCGTGGCTATTGTAGATGCAATAGGAATAGGTGATGTGAATTAAGGGCAAGTTTAGGACATAATACCTGGAGTGAACACAAAGAGGGAGGAAGACCAGGACCCTAGAAGCACTGAAAGACTGGGTTCTGTCCCTGGGATGAGGAAAGGACTGTGCCTGAAGGATAATTTAGGGCAAGCATTTAAGATAATGGGGACATTTTTTAAGAAAAAATTTGTCTCATGGACTACCTCCCCTCCAAAAAAATCTCAATTCCATTTGTCATTCCCACTCTACATCAATCCAGCAGCAACTATAGTACAGAGTTACTATCTGTCTTGCCGAAGCACCTGGGGACATGGTGTTTAACAAATTAATAATTGTATGTAAACAAGAAAAATTCCACTGGCTCCTTTTTCACTCTGTTTCACCTCTCACTGCCCTGCCCCACAACCAGCAAGTTACCTCAATGAGATGAGGCTCTGGCCCCACCATCAACTCCAGTTTTGGTCCCAATGTTAGCTTCTCTTTGTGGACTAGCAGCACCCTGGTGGGCACCGTGGTAGGCTCACTCCTCCGGCTTTACAGTTGCAGGTGTTCACACGCTGCAGTGAAGAGCCTGACTGTGACCAGTAAACACTCTGGGGACCATCATTAGTGCAAAAACACTCACCGGCCAGAGTTGGAGAAGTATTGACATAGAGCCAAAGTACATCACCAAGTGATCCAACTCGGAGAGATTCATCCCACCCAAGGTGATCTTGCTGAGTCAAATTTATCCCTGGTGTAACTCTACTGAAGTGAAAGTCATGGTTGAATTGAGTCCTCTGCATTTTTCCTGCCACATGAAATGAACGTACACTGTGGAGAAAAGCACGTTTTCGCTGTGTTTCTGAGCGATTTCCTTTGTTCAAAAAAAAAAAAAAAAGTGTTTTAAAAGACAAACAACTAGTGCTTTCTCAAAGTCTAACCACGGAGTTCCCCCATCCCATTCTACAGAATAACCACTTCCTCCTCCCTCCTCAATCCAAGAGGTGAGCCACCACTCAAACACTCACGCAGGTGTGCCGGCAGTCTGATCGCGTCTTCCTCCATCCTGATCGCTCGAGGCACTGGGACATGTAGTGGTGACGAGGAAGGGTAATTCACTACTGGGCTCGCTGGAGGTGTGTAGGAAATTCTTTCCTGCTATTAAAAATAAGAAGGCGAGAGAGAGAGAGAGAGGACAATGTGAACTTTGGAACAGAGGTGTGAAACTAAAACAGGGGACTGGAGGGGGAAGTGAGTGGAAGGAAGGAAGTGTGTATGAGTAGTGGGGGCGAATAGCATTTATTATGCATCAGACTGGCTAGGGAACCACACAGAGTGCAATTTGTCCACTTGCTCTATAGCTCTGCAGGCGTGACATTCAAATCCCTGGAAGTTCCACGCTTGCAAATTGCAGCCAGGGACTAGAGAGAGTTTTCAAGGTGATGGTTTTCATCTTGCTAAGGCCCAATAAGTTTCCCTGGGTTTTCTCAGAAGTTTTCTGAAGGAGGAAGGGGGAAATGACATAGAGGTGGAGAGATGGGGAAGATTTTCAAGTCAATGTAAATCTGATAGCGGTGTGTGTGTGTGTGTGTGTATATATATGTGTATGTGTTTTACACACACACTGTCCTACAGTAAATGCTCAAAGCACTACATCTCATAACAGCATACTGCAGTGTTCTGGGCATAATTATTAAATATTTAGCACTTTAAATCTTCAGAATATTTTACCAAAATTGAGTAATTAGTTGATATGCTGTAGTATTTACATTGCTATAGAGAACCATATTATATTGCTGTTCACTTCTGTATTTACTTCAGAGGACTGCAGTCATTTTTCTAAACAAAAAAGAAATCAGCATAATAAAAGGAGCCATTTCCACTTTCTTCAACGTACAGTAACTTTGATCTAAGTATTGCACAAAACTCACAGTTAAACAAGATGTTTCCTATTATTATTACTACTCATTATGGTATCAGTATTATGGTAGTGCCTAAAGGTCCCGCTAAGATCAAGGGCCCATTGCAGTAGGCACTCTACACACACACACACACACACACACACACACACACACACACACACACAGACATGGCCCTGTGCTGAACAGCAAGTCCTGCATTGCAATTCATGCAGGCAGACTGTAGTGCCTGCATAGAGCCCCATTAAAATCCATGCAGACAGAGCAGTCTGCCCATGTGGATCACACAGCAGGATCAGGTCTAAAAATAGAGAAGATAGACACAGAGCAGGAGAAAGGGATATAACATACAAGCAGAGTTATCAGAGGGATGATTTGCAAAAGTCATGTTAGTGCCACAATCTTTTGTTCGTTCGGTTTTATTCCCTAACAAGTTTGTCCAGAAACATAAGATCAAAACTTGATCTGATCTGGTGGGAAAATTCCTCCATATTCTAAACATGTACTGTAATCACAACTCAAATGATACCCTTTGTAAATAAACTAAGCCACAATATTTGCAGGAGCACAGAAATCATTGCTGAACACTCCCCTGCTGGTTCAACGTGCTATTTCCCAGAGCTGTACTGAGTGCTGACAGTTTTGATGATGGTAGTACGACTAGCATGGATGTGAACAAAAGGAGCTATGCTCGCTCATTTCAAAATTTCAGTAGGGATGCAGTAAAAGCTATCACCACCAAGCCCCTCCCTTACCACAGTGTCTGTCTAATGGAAAAGGACAAACTTACTGGCAAGAAAAAGAAAGTTATTTCCTTTACAAACAATAGCATGCTATGGAACCAGAATGACAGTCTTACGCTCATCTGCGGAACGGAACGCTGGCACTATAACCAATCTAAACAGGGAACGTGAGAGTCCTTCTCATTCCTGACAACATGATTCAAATAGAAATTAAAGCTGTGAAAGGAGAAAATTCCAAGGGGCACTGGACAACAAAGGGAATTGAGAGTAGGGCCTTTCACCTTCTAGCCATGGCTTCAAACCAAGTCCAGGGCAATCTGACCTAGATCGGTTAGCTGCTCAGTGGTCCACATTAAATGCATTGTTAGTCTCAGATTCCGCATAAACAAAAATCAACATTCTAAAAAACCACCATTACAATTAACATTCTTTAGCATCTTTGCTGGTGGACTCAGCAGAAAGGCCAAGGACCAAGCGTACACAGAGAATGAATGACCCCTACAGGCAATTTAATTTCTCTTTTGGATTTAGGCATATTGGCAGAGCAATGTTGAGAAGGTTCTACTGAAAAAACCCAGGCTTATCTCTGTTCTGTGGAGAAGTGCCATCTCCAGGGCTTTCATTACAGCACCTTTTACCAACATTAAATTCACACTGGATTTTTAGTTAAAAAGCTGGGCCATTCTTCCCTGGGGATATCTGACATGGTGAAAAAGCTGGTGGACAAAGCTGGACATGGAGTTTGACTGTTCAGCTTTGATATTCATGCCCCAACCAAAGATGGCTGGTTCAGTGCTTCACATTCCAATGAGGTCCCCACCATAGTACTCCGGGGCAGTTCTGCACTTTCACTGGCACTTTGCTCCCTCTCAAAGTTGGCACATGCATAACAAATGGAGAGTTGGTAGAAAATGAGATCAAGCACTTTCTAGCATTCCCTGCCGTGATCCACGGTTCTGAACTGCATTACAGGTTGCCATTTTGTACATGCAAAAAGATATTTATAAAAAAGAGGAACCCTGCTGAAATAGGGCCAAAATAGGGACTATCCCTGCACAGATGCATTAAATCTGTGGTTTTCAACCTGTGGTCTGAGGAGCCTGGGGGTCCACAGACTATGTCTAAGATTTCCTGCACCTCCGTTTGAAATTTTTTAGGAGTCCGCACATGAAAAAAGGTTGAAACCCACTGCTCTAGAACAGTGGTTCACAAAGTGGGGTCCTCAGACACCTGGGGGCCCGCCATGGGTTATGAGGAGGGTCCGTCCCTTGAGGCAGGGCTGGAATGTGCCAGAACAGCATTCCGGAACTTTTGCCACATGGAGGACACCATCTTGCTCTCAAATTAGCACCCTCAGCACAGCATGATCTCACACGCACCGTGTGTGAGGTCATGCTGGTGGGGATGTTCCTAGACTGGCGGGGATGTTCCGGTAGTACCAGAAATGAAAGGGGTCTGGGACCCTTAGTAAGATGCCAAAGGAATTCTTGGGGGGAAAAGTCTGGAAACCACTGCTCTAGAGGGAAGAGAGGCAACAGGAAGTCCCTTCCCACCTTAAATGCCGCGTGGGGGCGGGCGGGGAGGGATGCTAGCAGCTCAAGCCTCGCTTCAGCTAGGTACTGAGGCACACGTTTAAACACCTTACTGGGCTTCAGAGAGGAACACTAGGAGCTGCAGAGGCCCCTCCCACTGGACATCAGGGGAGGAATGTACTGGCTATGCCTGTAGCAGGCAGGATCCTCACTGCATTTCCCTCAGCACCCAGGAGGTGCTGTTCTATATGAAGCCATAATGCCTCAAACCACCACTCCCTTCTTCTCCGGACAGCTCCACCTCTTAGAGGTACAATTTAGCCTATGGTGCTTTAAACAATATTTATACCAAAAAAGGCACTTTCATAGAGATTGCTAAGTAAATGCATCTGATCCACTGTTTTCGAGCATCCTATATTCAGGACAGGTAGAAAAGACACCAAAATTTTTATGAAAAAAAAATGTGGGCTTGATCATTTTGTCACAGTCAATATTTCCATTACAGCTCAGACTACAATAGCAGATTGTGAAACGGCCATAATTGCAGGGGAGATTTTCAAATGCTCAGGTGGGAGGTAGGCTCCCAGCTCTCATTTGTGGCTTTGAAAATCTCCTCCCATAGTAATATGATGCCCTACTACAGCACCCTTAAGCCAAAGATCAAAGAGACTTTGAAGATACTAGGTAAACCCATTTTACAGATGGGTATCCTGAGTTATAGAAAGACTAAGGTCCAAATTAGCTAAGCAATTTCAGAGCTAAGATGCCTTAAAAAAAAGAACGGCAAGTGCATCCTAAAGTGGAACAGACTTAACAATGGCATCCTGAAAATACAGCCCTCCCTAAACACTGCATAGTTACTACCGGACAGATTTCCAAAGGTGCTGAGCAAGTCAGCAGCAGGTAGAGTTGCTCGGCTCCTTTGAAAGTGAGGCTATAAGCAACTTGGCCAGGTTCACACAGCGAGTCAGCAACAGAGTGGGAAAGGAACAAGTATCGTTCTAGTTCTGTGACCTACCCTAATCCTGTGCTTCAGCCGCTACACAACATTCTGGTTAAATACAAATGTGAATGCAGAGGGTCATATTTGAATTGGTTTTAGAGCCACACTTCCAGGATGTGTTTGTTAAATCCATCCCATTTTAGGATGCACTTAAAATCGTCACATCTCCAAAATTACTTAACTGTCCTCTATGGGATCTATAAAATAAAACAAACTATGAAAATTAGGTAGGTATCATCATTTTAAGGGTATGCAGACAGATCCTCGGCTGGTATAAATTGGTGTAGCTCCTCAAGTCAATGGAGTTACAGTGACTTACACCAACTGAAGAGCTGGTCTGTGACAGTTTAAAAGGGGCAGATGCTATAGTTAGGGGGAAATACATAGTTTTGTAATCAATTAATTTCATATTTCCCTTTGCAGTAAAGCCTATAGCGGGTGGGGCTGTGGGGTAGTGGTTAGAGGACCAGATTGGGAATCAGAATGCATGGTTCTGTTACCCAGTTATGCCACTGACTTGCTGCATGAACTTGGGCAAATTCCATTGATTCTATGCAGCTCCGTTAATTAATGTTTGTAAGGGAAGATTGCTAGTGAAGAGTGCTATAAAAGAGCAAAGTGCTATTACATTCCAGATTCACAAGCTGCTGTGATAGACTGGGAATACCGAATCCCACAAGTGACAAAATGATCAGCCTCAAATAATTGCAATCTACAAACAATTTCAAAATCACAGTTCCATAATATTTTGCCTGCAGCCATAAACTCATGAGGAGGATGCACAGGTTGGCACAATTCCTGCTGTCTTGGCTTTTGGAAGGCTTCCCTTCAGCTCACAGTGAGCTAGGAAAGTTTCCAGGGAAACCTCACGCCAATTAAAATAAATTAATTCTTTAATTAAGACCCTTCAGGGATATCCCACCTCTGGGGTTTATTCCACTGTCCCCCAGTCTGTTAGGAGCGGGAACCCAGCAGTATTTGGACATCTAACCAAATATCAGGCTTGCTAACTATTTTAGGGATACATCTCTATTCAGGACAGCCCTTAAGCAGATGCTGAAGTCCCACTAGATTTAAACTTGTGCACATGTTTAAGTGCTCTACTAGGTAGGGATGGATTTAAGCATGTACTTAAGAGATTCCCTGAATCAGAGCCTAGGACAGAATCCGAGCATCACTGGGTGCCCAGTTACTGGAACCTCCTTAAATCAAAGCACCAAGTGAGGTAACCATAAGCTTTATTGATCACATCTGTGCTGCACAAGCATTCACACACCACTGACTAAACTCCCAAAGTCATGTCACAGCATGCACTGAGTTCAGCCTGAAAATCTTGGAAAATCCTCTGTGGACGGAATCTACTGTGGGTTGTTTGAAAGTTTTAGTCAGGAACATGGAGGGGAAGACCACAGGTTAAGTCATAGGAGCTGCGGGGGGGTGGGGGAGGAGGGAAGGGAGGGGATCAATTTTGGGGGGGAAGGGGAGCAAAATTCAAGTACACTTTGTACACTTAAAAAAAAATCTGAAATTTGGTGGAGTTGCAAATAACAGCTTTTCGCAAGGCTCAAAACTACTTACATTAGGCCCCTGTAGCCCCAGAAGTCACAGCCCTAGCCTGTAATGCTCTCCAACTTCCAGTTCCCACAAGGAAATGTAAAAGTCTGACAGTCATATTTTTGTCCCTACACATCAAGTCCACCACGAGCTGCACGCACAAAAGTAGATATGTATTTTTGCAGAAGCGAAACACTCACTGAAGACAATCTAGTACGCAAATGCAAAAGTAGCCCCAATGATAGGACAGTCTGAAGAAGATGGAAATATGGCATTTTGCAACGGAATATTTTTAAATTGTTGAGACAAAGCGACACATGACCTGCCCAGTAGCTTTCAGGATAGCAAGATGGCTGACTTGGCTCAGCAGCCCTAGAAGGATATTTTAAAGGCCTGTATCCAAATCTCAATCATTGCATAAAAGGCCACTACTCTTCTACATGCAACAATATCACACAGTGCCAGGGCTTAGCTCCCAACAGGGCAAGTATAATTCCAGTTGTCCTAATTCCCTTTACCTGAAAATTCTAATCATCCAAATCCACAGTGTGTCCCTCATGTAGCCATATGTCACTTAATCATCCACTTATAACTCCTCAGTTAGCCTCTTAGCACCTGTTAGCGCTAATCAATGGCTTGGCATTCGGATAGCAGTAAATCAGATAATTAAAAATTATGTCCACCGTGGTTTCAACACAATTTTGGTGTTTTAATAAACTTAAAGTTGTTTATTTTTATCCTTTAGCAAAGTACAAAGTATCAAAACTTCACCTCAAATAGAACTTCCATTTTACTGAATACCTGCTACTCTGAAAATTTCGGATGTCCCCCAGGCCATTCGAATAAGTGGGAGTGTACCTTGTCTGCTTGCCATCCAGTTTGCTGATCTCTATGTCACCCTCCGTGCCTGCCTCTCTGCTCTTCCTGTTAGACCAGTGGCTCTCAACCTATTTACCATTGTGGCATGCATATGCAGCTCTCTGTGGTATGTGGGCTGCATCCACACAGTATATATAATCTACCTGTATGGCCCTGAGGATGTCACATGAGCCACAGCTGTGTGCTGATTGGGACACAAGTGGCCCGCAGGCTGGGGGTTGAGAACCACTGATCTAGACTTTCAAAAGGGTAAAAATCTTACTTCTACTTTCCTGATGAGCTTATTTCACCAGTAGGTGGAGACACAGTAATTTGGACTTTGATAGCTATCACACAGAGGCCAATAAGGAGAAATGGAAGGTGTGAACTACCTACAAGGGACATTTGCTGTCACTGCCCTGTGAAGAACAGGACTTCAGACTCCCGGATTTTCACTCTGTCACCACTGACCTCACTCCATGGGCATGGAATGCTTAGTCCTGTGGCTGCAGTGCCGTCCTGGAGTGAGGCTGCACAGGTGTTCCAGCTCTGCTCTTAGGTTGTGAGGAAGGAAAGTACCTCTGTCCTGCAACTGAGAAATCCCCTCAATCGGGGCAAGCAGGAATCTTTCCCAGGTAGGGTTGCCAACTTTCTACTCACACAAAACCAAACACTCTTGCCCCACCACCTGCCCCGCCCCTTCTCTGAGGCCCCGCCCCTGCTCACTCCATCCCCCCTCCCTCTGTTGCGCACTCTCCCCACCCTCACTCACTTGCTCATTTTCACCAGGCTGGCTAAGGGGCTTGGGGTGCCAGTTCGGGGTGGGGGGTGCCAGGGATGAGGATTTCAGGGTGCAGGAGGGGGTTCTGAGCTGGGGCAGGGGCTTGGGGTGCAGGGGGGGTTAAGAGCTCTGGCTGGGGGTGTGGGCTCTGGGGTGGGGATGAGGATGAGGGGTTTAGGGTTCAGGAGGGTGCTCCAGGCTGGGATTGAGGGGTTTGGAGGGTATGAGGGGAATCAGGGCTGGGCCAGGGGTTTGGGGTGTGGGAGAGGATCTGGATGCAGGCTCCAGGCAGTGCTTACCTCAAGCAGCTCCCGGAGGCAGCAGCATGTCCCCCATCCAGCTCCAATGTGGAAGCGCGGCCAGGCGGCTCTGCGCACTGTCCTGTCCACAGGCGGTTCCCAGCCAATGGGAGCTGCAGAGCCAGGGCTTGGGGCGGGGGCAGTGTGCAGAGCCCCCTGGCTGCCCCTACGCGTAGGAGCCGGAGAAGGCACGTCGCTGCTTCTGGGAGCCGTGTGGAGCCATGGCAGGCAGGGAGCCTGCCTCAGCCCCACTGTGCCACTGACTGGACTTTTAACGGCCCAGTCAGCAGTGCTGACCGGAGTCACCAAGGTCCCTTTTAGACCGGGTGTTCCAGTTGAAAACCTGACACCTAGCAACCCTATTCTCAGGTGAAGGCCATCAGCTTCTGCAGAATCCAAGCTTTCATTTAAAAAAGAAAAATACATGGCAGCAAAAGTAAATGTTCCAAGCACAAACTGATTGGAACCAACATGGTGATGTCTGCCTGAGTCTGCAGAGACAACCAGTGCTGCCACCTCTGTCAGCAGCCAAAGCTTAGGGGTAAGGTGGAGAGATCTCTTGGGGGTGGGAATGGCAGTTGTTGCTTGGGTGGCTGCTGGTAGGAGTACATGCACTGGGCAGGAGGAGGCCGCCACACTCACCCCATAGAACAGGAGGCACTGAGTGAGGGGAGATGCTACCACCTGGGAAGGAAGTGCTAGGGGCAACCAACCCCAGCAGAGGATGCTGCATGTGGGGAGGCCTCACCAATGCTACACTGGCAAACCGGCAGAGGATTAGCAAAGGGAACAGTATAAATAGGTTATTTGTTGACGGTGGAGCATACCCCGCATTCATTGACCTCTTTTGTGTGTGGTGCAGCACGACCTGATAGATTTCTGCGCGGGGAGTGGTATTAATTGGAGACATAGAGTTCAGCCAGCAGGAGACCAGGAGACCAAGCAGCAGAGATTACCTGAGTAGGGGGAGACTGGGCAGGAAGGGGCATGGCTCTGGGGGACCAGTGGATTTCAGCCTGGTGAGCAAGTGTAGCATTGGGTAAATTTTCCAAGCCCTGCCCCTGCACACAGGGTTTGATTCCATGTCCACTGAAGTCAACAGAAGAACATCTATTGACTTCAATGGGCTTTGAATCAGGCCCTTAGACCATGTTCTCTGACTACATGCAGGGAGGAATATTAGGCCCTGCAACAGGGAAGCAGGAACTCCACAGCACTGGAGGGCGAATTAAATCTCCCCCACCTCCCAATTTCTATCTCCTTGTTAATTTCCATGGTGGACTCGTACACATTTTTGATCCCATTACTAGAGCAATTCACAACAAATCTACAGCAGCATAATCAGCACACTACCAGTAATTAGAGAAATTAAAATAAACACAGCTCTCTGGAATGGACCTTATGCAAAGCAGCCCTGGGAAAAGATTAGCATCTCATTTCCTGAACACAGAGAGCAGAGATTGTTTTAGTGACCTTAGTGATTTCATAGAGTTCAGTTCCTCCCTGCCTCCTCCCTTTGGACTGAATCTGAATCTCCAAGCACTAGGCCAAGAGAGCCCTGCCCTCACCTCTCATTCCCTGCTACAGCGATTTCCCGGGCAAATGAAAACCACAGAGGTGCTGCAGTTCAACGCAGGAGGGGGTGAATGCTTTCCCCCAGATGATTACAGCCACTGTTCTAATTAAATTAAAATGCTACGGACAGCAATATTAATGCATTCAAGTGTTGTGAAAACGCAGCCAACGGAGGTCAATGATGATGTCAAAAATGCCGTGATACGGTTGCATTATTGTCTGAGCACTGCAAAAATGGCTCAAATTAGCAAATACGAACTAAGACACTAACTAGCTAAACCACACACACAAATGTTGCTTCCCTCTGAGACTATTGCTAATATGTGGCAGAGAAGGAGAGAGAAATACTGTGAGAGGATAATACGAGGTAAAACTACAAGATATAATTGAGGCAAAGAGCTTAGTATAATTCAAAAAAGGATTAATCATTTATATGAATAGTATGACTATGATCCACAGATTTGCTAACTATCCACTGCAAAATTTCTAAGGGAGATAGGTCCAGAAAACTGTCGCACTGCACCTTGTGCAAAGGGATGTACAAGACCACAGAACCAGAATGGTAGTATTTTACACCCATTTTGCACTGATGACAACACAGGGGGCAAGGTAGTTGTGAACAGGCCAAGTGGCCCTAATGTATCAAGGCAGAAGGTAACCTGGATTCATCTGCCTGATGTTAAAAAGAAATGTATGTAGTATAGTGGTTGCCATGTCAGTCCCAGGATATGAGAGAGACGAGGTGGGTCAGGTGATATCTTTTATTGAACCAACTTCTGCTGGTGACAGAGACAAGCTTAAAAAGAAACTCTCTCTTCCCCCTAGCTTCCTTTGATAGGCATGTGACTGCAAAATGTGTCCATTATTGGGCGGGGCGGGGGGGACAGAGGTTCTTGCACCTTCCTCTGAACCATTTGTTACTGGCCGCTGTCAGACAGGATGCTGAGGTAGGTGGCCCACTGGTCTGATCCAGCATGGTAATTCCTATGTTCCTAAATACCCAATTCCTATAGTGTCCATAACACAAAGTATCAAAAAAGGCTTCAGAGACAGATGCCTTGTTTACAATACAAATGCTTTGCCACTGCAGCTATGCCGGCAGAGCCCCCTACTGTAGGCAGAGCTTATGCTGACAGAAGGCGTGTCGGCATAGCACACTGCCTCTCCAAACAACAGCAGCTAAGCCGGCAGGAGCACTCTTCTGTCAGCACAGTTGCGTCAACACTGGGGGTTTTGCCGGCACAGCTATGTGTGGTTTTTTCACACTCCTGACTGTCATCATAGCTATGCCAGCAAACCCCTGCAGTGTGGACGTGACCACAGATCGTTAACTGTAATCTAGCGGGGGTGGGAAGGAAGGTTTTAAGGTGTAATCTACAGAGGGGGAAATGGCTCAGAGAGGGCAGAGACAGAGGGCTGCACATAGAGAGGGCAGTACAGTAAAAGAACAGGCATGAACAGCTGCAGGATGGAGAGACGTTTCTTAGTATTTTTTTCCTATCCTTGCTCTCTGCAAAGTGGAGGAACTACTGCCATAAGGTGATTATGCAATCTCGCCTGCATGGGAATCACACCCTGAATGCCCATTAATGTTAATTGCAGTCATGTATACATGGTTTCACTGTAAAATTTCTGGAGGCCGTGAAACCGAGCTGCAAAGACAGAGAGAAGGATTGACAGCACAGTGTCCGGGGAGCTACACAAATCTCAAGCTAATGTGGGGCTGCACCCAATGACTCTTTCCCCACCGTGTCACAAATGAGACGGCGGCACACAGTGGTTTCACTCTGCTACATTTCAGAGTCCTCACTCCAGTACAAACATGCAATGTTACTGCATGCCCAAAGCATCCACAGGACTAACATCATAATTAGATTTCAGCAAGTGTTGGAGAGGCTTTCTCTACTTTTACTGGAGGGAGGAATAACTTCTTTGAAAAGGTTAAGTTACAGTGCAGATTACTCCAGAGCAGGGGTCCACAAACATTTTCATAGTGTGGACCACATCTTAGACATTGTCACATGGATACATCCCATCTTATTCGCAATCACATAATATCCTTGTGGCAGCTACAGCTATATCTTACATGAAAGAGTAATCTTAGGAAAGTATTTCATATGTTTTTAGCTTCTTTTGATACTAATTAGCTGCTGGAAACCAAATGGAGAGCCAGAACATGCTGAAATGCACCCCCTGAACTGCCATTAACCTAAGAAATTCTGAAATGTGGGACCCTTTTCAGTAGTGTTAAATGGCCACATTCTGATCTCAGTTATATCTGTGTCAATCTGGAGTAACTCCACTAAAGGCAATGGAATACCTCCAGATTAACACCAGTCGAAGTGAAATCAGAACTTGGCCCACAGTCTTGGTTTCCTAGCAGAATCACCCAAATTGGCTCCCTACCCCATCTCCCCAAAATCTCTTAATTTGGATCTCAGGGTGATGAGCGCGTATATGCATATCTATTTGAAAACAACTTGTACCATGAAATACAGCAATTATCTTTTGCAAAGTCTGACACACCCAAAATTCAAAGTAAATGCCATAAGGAATTAAAGTAAAGCTGTTTGTGGTCAATCACACACAAATACATCCCAGACCCCAGACAACATGAGAAAAATAGTTGAACAGCCTCCCATGCCCTCCACAAAGGACAGCTAACACTCGCAACACGCAATAAGAACACTCATAAGTAACAGGTTTCAGAGTTGCAACCCTGTTAGTCTGTATTCGCAAAAAGAACAGGAGTACTTGTGGCACCTTAGAGACTAACAAAAACAAAAAGCTTATGCTCAAATAAATGTGTTAGTCTCTAAGGTGCCACAAGTACTCCTGTTCTTTTTGCGGATAAGTAAGGGGTTTGAGGGTGGATATCTGGATGAACTTTTAAAACCAGGGAATCGAGCTGTGAGTGCCATTGCTGCATTTTCTTCTTAAATAAAACAGGCCATAAATCGTGTGGTTGCCAAGTCTATGGACCCTGTTTTACCCCATATCGGGATGCCATCTTTAAAAGTTTACCCTCCCGAAAAAAATGGCATTGACTTGCTGCTGTTACCTTGGCCATGACCATATTTTATGCCTCTTTGGGCTCCAGCCATAGTTTGCAGGATGGAGGACAACCAACCAAAATTGAGACAGTCCTGGGAAAATCATGATGAATGCTAGACCTATGCCTCGGTCCTCATCTCATACCCCCTGACCTGCAAACACTGTGAAGGTAACACGCTCCATCACGAAGTGTGCTACGCACATTCTTCAACAGCAACTCCTCTGATCAATTTTAAAAAATGTCATAGAGACTTTCCAGAGGGAATTGAATCGTGTCCTCCCCAGCTTGAAAGAGAATGGCTATGAGGCAAGGCAGGAGAATGGATAGATCCATTTGGGTGTCCATGAGAGCTGAATAGACTAAATGAAGATAGACACACACATGCGTATCCCATGTCCACAAAGGTGTATCTCAAAATGCAATTATCCAAAACTTTCTTGATAAGCTAGTCCAGAAATGAAATGGAAAATTGTTTGTTTGCCATCAGAAAACATCAGAAGGATTAGTAAGGTTACTTGTTCATCAGAAATCCCAGCAGAAGAAACCCCAAGGGAAGACTGTCCTAGAACTGACCTTCTCTACCATACAGAATCTGTATGGAACACCAATTATGGCCTCCCCTTCATGGTTAGCACTAATTAGCCACCTACCTCAACAAGAACAACATGAGGGCAATGAGGCCAGAAAAAATTGTGTCAAAGAGAGAAGAAGAAATGAAGACAATTGGTGAGGTTTCACTTGGAATACTGCAGATGGTATGACAGGCTCTTCATTCTGAGAAGGATAAAAAATAAAAGAGAAAATACAAAGAAAAGGACAAGCATCATTAAAGTCAGAGGGTCTTGTCTTGCAAGGAAAGATTAAAAGAACAACTAAAAAAAGAGAAATATGACAGATCTATAGACATTGCCAAAAGCAAATAATAATAAAGGAGGGGAAAGAAAACATTGGAAGTTGATCTAGGATGTATTTGAAGAATGGCAAGTTTACATAAGAAAACAGGGAAAGTGCCCTAGTAGTAAGATACTGGAATAACAGAGGAAGAGCCACCGAGAGAGGTCGAGGAACATCAAGGAAAATGGCTAAAATACGATACACAGGAGGAACTGGCATGGGGTGATTTGTACTAGGCATGGGGAAGACTGGCCTTGCTGATGTTCACAGGGTCCCTCCAGGCCTAACCTTTATTATTCTGTACCATATAAATAATCCGTTAGTAATCTACTGCTATGAGAAAGCAATCAAAAAGTAAATGAATCCTTTCCAGATCAATGTATCAGTAATTTGTAACTGTTTACTTTTTCTAAGTAACGTTAACAACTTGGACAAGAGCCTGAGACAGAGTAAAATCTTTATTTCCCATAACAGGTGGTTCCCTCCAGCTCAGGACTGTGGATCTTGGCAGGACATTAAGGATTTTTAAATATGTATGTTGTATGTTTACACAGGCGGTCGGGTCTGGCACAGAACTCCTGTTTTACAAGGAAAAAAGATTTTCTTTCTTCTGTCTTTGAAAAGAGGCTGATGCTTCCTTTCCATACAACCTTTCTAGCAGGTATACATGACAAAAGGAGAGCAGGAACTGAATTTAACAACCCGGTCTGTGCTTCAGGGATGACAACATGGTCAAGAGAGGACTCTTTATCGGATGCTTTCTCCTCCATTAATGCTGCATGTGCTAATGATTTGACCATTACTAGTAACAAATCTGCAGTGTTCCTGCCTGAAGATAATAAGTAATGAAGCGAGCAGGTTGAATATTTTGTTTTGTAAGGAGGAGCACTATTAGCAATTGTTTTCCAACTGCTCTGAAAATGAGAGATGCCTTCCAGGTATTACCTGTCCATGTGACATGGTACATCCCACGCAGCCCTTATTCACTTTGGGAATTCCACGGGCACTCCCAGCCCTTGGAAGTGGGAGAGGGGGAAAGTGGATCATCTTCTGTAATGTTGCAGAGCAGGTCTGAGCCAGGAAGCAGAGCGAAGCTGCTATACAGAAAAGCAAATGAAAGAGTAGCGCTGCAGCAAGGGAATAAGTAGGAACAGTGAGAGGACAAAAGGAAAAGGATTGCATTAGAGCCAAAGGACTGAAGTCGGCATCAGGACATATGGTTCTATTCCTGGGTCTGCCACTTACTCGCAGGGTGACCTTGGTCAACTCACTTCACCATTCTGTGCCTCAATTCCCTCATCTGTGAAATGAGGATAATAAGTAATGTGCCCAAGGAAGGCTGCAAAAGAGCTTAGAGTGATTTGAGATCATTGCATGAACAAGTGCAAAGTATCCATTTAACTATTCTCCTTCTCTCCTACTTTTTCCTGTACACTCAGATTTATTTCTTTGATTTTTTTTATTGCTTCCTTTCCCTTTCTGTTTTTTAATTCCCCAAGTTATTGGTATTTTGTTCTGTAGATGTGCTGTGACTCTGCCCCTGGCAAAAAAGAAGCTCTGAAGTTTCACTCTGCTTGTCCTGTGCTCATTTTGACAAGCGGGCACTCCAGAATCACAATGAATCCGAAACCATAGAAAGAGCCCACCATTTTGGACAAGAAGACCTCTTGCTGGATGGAAGTTTTGCCTCGATGCATTTATCCTTCACAAGCTTGGGAGCCAGGAATTGAAGCCAGATTGCCTGAATCCCACTCAAGTGCTTTACCACAAGGCCGTCTTTCCTCCCTATCCAACTGACCACAAAGTAAAGCTGGGAGGCTGTTGTTGTTCTGGAAACCAAAGGATGAAAAGGTGAATTTAACAAATAAAATTAATCAAGACGGATGACAAGTACATGCAATCTAAAGCTCTTAGTGGGTGGCATGTCCTTTTGCATTTTTAATACCTATTTTAAATGATGGTTCTTATGATGTACATACAACACCCCAGAACGCTATGGTGAGGAGGCACATTAGAAATAAAGAGTATTATGTAATGGACTCAAATCATTGGAGAGCCAACCGGGTAGCAGGATTTGCCTGCACACTATGGGTATATCTACACTGCAGTGAAACACCCACGACTGGCGCATGTCAGCTGACTCAGGCTCACAGGGGTTTCAGAGCCCAACATCTACACTTCAATTTTACAGCCCTGCAGCCCGACTCTGTGAGCCTGAGTCAGCTGACCCAGGCCAGGCCAGGGTGTTTTATTGACGCGTAGGCATACCCTCAACAATGTGAAAAGAGTGGTATGGTCATATTACAGAATCCTCTCTCTTCCCTGCTGTAGGAGCCAGGATGGACAGACTACAATGCTCCCCAGAGTGATGTGATTGCAGAGATCTAGTTATGAAGGCGGTTTTCTTTACATGACTAAACTGTGGTAGCAAAACTGCTTTAAAAACCAGCACAGCGTTCTGCTAGCGTAGACAGAGAGGGCATCGATCACAGCAACCAAATCAAGCAGGGGCTGTTTAATACATAAACTGAGCTGAGCTGTTAGACTTACAGGAGGTAAAAAAGAAAACCTTACAAAATATCCCCTTTTCCCCCTACAACCAACAATTACTGGGACAAGTGAAAACAGGAACATTACCAATTTTCAGAGACACATGGTAGGTCTAGCAAGCATCAGATTATCTCTTACAACCCCATGGCCTGCCATGTGGCACTGCTTACACTTAGTGGTCTGAGGTTCTCACTATGTGCATATTAGTTAGATTTCTTTTCTTTTCTTTTTTTTTTGAAGCTGGCAACAAAGGCACATGAGTTCTTCTAGCATGATTCCTGTTTGTACAAGACTCGCCAAACTGGTTGTGTGATTTTGTGCTGCTTTCTTTCCACAGAGCCCTTCAAAATGCTAGAATAACAGCAAGTAAATAAGAAATAAAGTTTAGTGGTAGAGTTCCAAAGATCAGCGATGGGAATACACTACCAACATTTTATTGCAAATATCCAAGGACAAGAAATCATTTAATATAATTATTTGCTTTAATTTATATTAATTATTTGCATCATGGGAGCACCTAGAGGCCCCAGCCAAGGCCAGGGTTGCGCTGTGCAAACACACAGTGAATGACATTCCCTGTCTCAAATTGCTTACAATCTAAATAGATATGGCAGGCAAAGGACAGGAGTGGAAACAGAGGCACAGAGATAAAGTGACTTGCCCAAGGTCATACAGGTCAGTGGCAGAGCCAAAAAACAGAATGTAGGTCTCCTGACCCTCAGGATGTGTCTACACTATGAGCTAAGGGTGTGATACTGTAGCAGAGCCACAGTAGCACAGGCAGCGTCAGGAGACACACATGCTAGCTGCCTTGAGTACTTACTCACAGGGTTGAGGCAGGTTTGTACTCGAGGCAGCTAACCATGCATTTGCTGCCACTGCTCATGGCTACACTGCTATTTTTAGTGCATTAGCTCAGATAAGGACTCACATGAGTATGTCTCCATGAGCAGGGACTCACATCCCTAGCTTGTAATGTAAACCTAGTTCTAGTTTCCTCTGCACTAGGCCACGCTGCCTTCCCTATGCACACAGACATGAAATAACACATGACCGAGACCATGCTACTGTATCTGGATATGTTTGCTTTGCTTCCAGTGCCAAAATAATACCTAAACAGTTACATAGCTCTGCACATTTTCAAAGCAGTGCACAAACAATCACTGATCAATCACAGGTGCCCACCCACAAACCTATTATTAGGACTCTGCGAAAAGTAGAACTGGTCAAAACTTTTGCAGCTGCATGCTTTTCCATTGGAAAATGCTGTTTTGTCAGAATGGAAACTTTTTGGGGGGGATCAAAACAAAGCATTTTGATAATATCCCTCCATTCTGTTTCAACGTGTTTGGAATGGAACAGGATGATTTTTTATTTTTGAAATAATGTTTGGTTTTGAAATTTATTTTATCTTATTTTAAAAAAATCGTAAGGGTGAAATTGAGGCAAAATGTTTCAACTGAGCCGAAACAACATTTTTGAAAACATTTAATCTTGTGGGAAATTTCAGCTTTTTTTCTGAGGCAGACTGATTTTTTTTCCAGTTCCCAACCATCTCTAGTGAAAAATTTTAAGGAAATGAAGCAATTAAATGTATCAAACTATCCACCCTACCCATAGGGCAGTGGGTACCCACAATTTACTCAGGTGTTGTTATCTATGCTGGCATCGACTGCACACCTTCCCCTCGAATACTCAGGCCCATCAATCAGTTCTCTAGCTGATAGGACAGGAGTCGGCAACCTTTCAGAAGTGGTGTGCCAAATCTTCATTTATTCCCTGTAATTTAAGGTTTTGCGTGCCAGTAATACATTTTACATTGAGCCACTCAGCCCGCTTCCGGTGTGAGGTTCTGTCTGCCGGCCCCTGCCAGCCGGGGTCCCCGCTGCCGGCCCCGCTCAGCCCGCTGCTGGCCCCGGGGTTCTGTCCATCCAGGCAGGCCAGGCTGAGCGCGGCCGGTGGACGGAACCCCACACCGGCAGCAGAGTGCCACTGAAAATCAGCTCACATGCCGCCTTTGGCACGCGTGCCATAGGTTGCTGACCCCTGTGGTAGGAGCACCCAAAATACCCACATGCTATCACAGAGATGGCTCAGTGTTTCAGGGAGTAGCCTACATATTAGGCTATGCAGGAACTGCCACAGTAAATCTTCATTTTCATCGGGTCGTATAACCAAGGATCAGATAAAACCCTCAGTAAATGGGCAAAGTACAAGCTTATAGCTGCTCCTCATGGGCCACTTTGAACTAACACACCTGCTTCTTTGGCAACAGTTTTCTTTCCCAAAGATTTGGACTTTATCTACATCAGCAGGGCAGGGTAATAATGTTTATATAGAGTCTGTCAGCTGGAAAGACCCCAAGGTGCTTTACAGGCTATGCTCCAGTCCTTACACACAACTGCACGACGGCAACCATGGACATGTGTTGAATATTGGGACCGCTCACAGTCATATAAACACAAGGATAAGTATTTGCAGGACCAGAGGCTTGGATACGCCAAACTGTGAACCCTTTACTCACACTGGTGAGTAGTTATTCACTCAAGTAATCCCATTTGTGTCAATAGTACTCACTTAAGTAAGTGCTCACCAGTGAGAATAAAGTAGGGCTGCTAACATCATATTTCAAAAATAAGGGACTGTTTTCTTAGCACCCCCACCCCACCCTTCCTCCCGATATTATCATTTATTAATAAATAATATAAAGCCGCAGCACCTACATTCGCCAGGGGTATTTTTGAAGCACTCAGCAACTCACAATCTTGTTGTACAGAGATGAACAAGTAAGGGATGTCCCTTGTAATAAGGGACTGTTGGCAACCCTAGAATAAAGGGTTCACAATCTGGGCCTCTGTGAGTAATGGTTGGGCTTTAAGAGCATAATTCTCCTAACCAATTTACACAAACCTCTCCTCCCCATTCTGAATATTTAGAGCCTCTTCTGCACTAGTTTAATATGCAGACATTCCACTGATGGGAGTGGAGGTGCCTAGGAGAATATGCAATAAAAATTTGCAGTGTGGATCAGAGAGAATTACTTACACACACACACTCACTTAGAGATGGTGATATCTGTGATCGGTTGCACTCATCATATCATGCACCAATGACCACGGCTCCTCATCTGCCTGCTGCCTACTAATCGATCTCCACAATGGAACAGACTGCCTAGGGAGGTCATGGAAGCTCCTTCACTGGAGGTTTTCAAAAGGAGGCTGGATAGCCATCCGTCTTGGATGGTTTTGACTCAAGAAATCCTGCATCTTGGCAGGGAATTAGACTAGATGACCCTTGCGGTCCCTTCTAACCCTATGCTTCTATGATTTTAACACTACAAAACTGTGAGGGCTTCCAACACCTATCATTTTTTGAAAGGTTTCCTTTTATCCCACCGAAATTTAGAATTTCCCTCCATAAAATTACACTGTTCTAAGGCCCAGGATGGGATAAGTCCTTTTCCAGTGACAGGTCTAAGATCAGATATAGTAGAACCTCAGCTACGAACACCTCAGGAATGGAGGTTGTTCGTAACTCTGAAATGTTTGCAACTCTGAACAAAATGTTCTGGTTGTTCTTTCAAAAGTTTGCAACTGAACATTGACTTAATACAGCTTTGAAACTTTACTATGCAGAAGAAAAATGCTGCTTTTAACCATTTTAATTTAAATGAAACAAGCACAGAAACAGTTTGCTTACCGTGTCAAATCTTTTTTTAAACTTTTCCTTTATTTTTAGTGGTTTACGTTTACCACAATACTGTACAGTATTACTTTTCTATATTTTGGTCTTTTTTGTCTCTGCTGCTGCCTGATTGTGTACTTCTGGTTCCAAATGAGGTGCGTGGTTGACCAGTCAGTTCATAACTCTGGTGTTCGTAACTCTGATGTTCCACTGTATCTCACAATCTAATCTATCTAGCTATATGTGCATGCACACACACACACAAAGAGAGAGAGAGAGAGATTATATACACAGATATATACAAAACAAATACATTGATAATTTTAGTTAAAAGGACTGCCTGAAGCATGGCGATCAGGAAGCCGTGCTGAAAGGTATGTGAAAACCCCTCTTATTAGCCGCGTTTTCTCAGGGTATGTCTTCACTACTGGCTGGATCAGGGCTCCCGTCAATGTAGCTAACATTCTTTGGGGAGGCTGTGTTCCTACACAGACAGAAAAATTCCTTCTGTCAGCGTAGGCTGTGTCTACACTACAGGTTATGCCGACATAGCTATGCTGGTATAGTCTCCATAGCGCAAGCATACTGGTAGGATGCTGGGGGCAGGGAATGGGGAGGGGGAAATGGGCACACAGAGCCCCAGGCATAGCCAGATAATGGAGGATCTTGGCAGGGGTGGGAAGGGAGGACACAGAGAGCCTCTAGCATGAAGGAGGTGGTGGGAGGCATTGCAGGGAGTTCCTGTGTACCACCCTCCCATCCTGCCAGGGAGTTTAGGAGCCCAAGCGGGGGAAGGAGGGAGAATGGAGAGATGCAAGGAGCCCCTGGTGTGTGCGATACACTTGGCCTCCACATGCAACAAAGTGAGCAACCCTCTCATTTTAACTTTAAAAAGCCTGTAAAACAACAGCCTTATCATTTATTCATTTGTTTGCATTTGGTTCTCATCATGGGATCGCAAAGCCTTAAGCACAGCAGGAGGGCTTAAAAATGAACGAGGGTAAACTACAAACGTTTGTGTCCTGGAGCAAACATCTGTGGAGTATCTACACTAGCACGAACAGCCGTGTTAGTTAAGTAGCAATCAATTAATTCAAGTTACTACAGGTCAGCTGCAACTCCAAATATCCCATTGGATTCTACCAAATAAAGCCCACATTTTTCTGTTCATTGTTCTGGACGTGTGGGGCACTACAAAATATGAGGAGGAGCACAGTCTTTTAAAGGATTTGATTCTATTTTTTCCAGCAAAATTAGTCACTCAAATGAAGGCAATCATAAGTCCAGGGTCTGGAGACTCTCTTTTCAGCCAGTGGTTCCATTTTCCAGTTTCTTCTGAACCCGTATTTAAACAAGGATTCCCCCAGTCCTTCAATCCACTGCCCACCCATTGTCATCCTTCTAACTGGTCCAAGGCACAGATTCTGCCACCCTTGCTAAGCAGGAGTAGCCTACTGAAACCAATCATCATGAGTAAGATTGGCAACATTCTTCCCTGTTTGTGTGATGATGAGGCCTTTGTTAAAAGATCTCTATCCTTCCATCAAACTGGGAGGAGGAAATCTGACAATCTCGTATTTACTTTAGGGTTTGACTGGACTAGAGTTTGTGGTCCTGTAGTAAATGTAAATTAACTGATTGCCAATTAACTCAAATTAACTAACACAACTGTTCATGCTAGTGTAGATACTCCACACAAACATGTTGTTCCAGGACACAAACATTTGTAATTTACCCTAGGGGATACTCTTGTGGTTTATTTTATGGCTGAAGCCCCATCCACTAGTGTGTGCGTCTAAACCAAATGTTGGGGAATGTCTGGAGTAGCATTTATAACCTTGTTAGTTAATTGACTATCAAGTTACTCTGGTTAAAACAGGATCTCAAACTCTTATGAGACACTTAGGGTAAATCTAAAGTAGGACAAAAAAGAGCTTTAAAAATATGATAGTTAATACAGTTTATCTAACACGTTCTAAAACCCTGGCCTAGACAGGGCATAGTGTATTTTAATACATGCTAGCTGATCATGGTGAACACATTTTAAAATAAAAACCTGTTTTCCTACTCTAGATATATACCCTCAGAGGGTATGTCTACACTGCAGTTGGGAGCGTGCTCCCCAACCTAGACAGACAGACACGCACTAGCTCTATGCGAGCTAGTGCACTGAAAATAGCAGCTTGGATGTTGCAGCCCGGGCAACAGCATGGGTTAGCCACCTGAGTATGGGACCCAAGGGGTTGGGGAAGTTTGTGCTTGAGTGGCTAGCCTGTGCCACAACATGCACACTGCTATTTTTAATGCACTAGCTCATGCAGAGCTAACGCAGGCTAGGAGGTTCATTCCCAGCTGCACTCGAGACATATCTAGTGTTCTTGAAAAACCTGACAGCTCACTTGCGTATCCAGCTAGCTCATTAATGCCAATCAGATAATTAAAGAAACAAGTACTCAGATTCCCACCCACCATTCAAGTCACAGCCACAGATGTACGGGGACAGAATGAAAACAAGATCTTTGTTTACTTAGGGCAGTGGTGCAAAACCAATGGCTGCATTGGCAACTTACAAGGGGCCAGAATGCCATGCCTAATTTGCATATATTTACATAAATTTACATGTGTGACTTTACCAGGTAAACACACACACATTACTTTTATTTGCACTACTGGTGTATACCAGGGGTAGGCAACCTATGGCACGCGTGCCAAAGGCGGCACGCGAGCTGATTTTCAGTGGCACTCACACTGCCCGGGTCCTGGCCACCGGTCATGGGGGCTCTGCATTTTAATTTAATTTTAAATGAAGCTTCTTAAACATTTTAAAAACCTTATTTACTTTACATACAACAATAGTTTAGTTATATATTATAGACTTATAGAAAGAGACCTTCTTAAAACGTTAAAATGTATTACTGGCACTCGAAACCTTAAATTAGAGTGAATAAATGAAGACTCGGCACACCACTTCTGAAAGGTTGCTGACCCCTGGTGTACACAGTGCTTTGCAAAAAGCACATAGAAAGGCAACATAAGCCCTGTAGGCTGAGAACAGGCATTAGTGCTGATACAGGCACTGCTTTTCTGATGTAACTTCTTGTTCTCCAGGTTTAAGTCTGAGATGGTCACCTCTCTGTTCTAGAGATGGGTCCCAACCAAAATGAGAGCCGAAGCTCTGGAAAAGTTCAGCTCCAAATACACAGTTTGTGTTTGGCTCAGCCCTACCTTGTTCAACTACACAAATGAGTACCTCTAAAGACGCTTGTATAAAAAGCAGTCCCCTTCTGTCCCTGAATAGCTCCCACTCACCAAGCACATAGGGCCTGACCCAAAGCCCATTGAAGCCAATGGAAAACCTTACAGAAATTAATTCTTAGGTTGACTTTCATTGGTAGCAATTCAGTTCGTTTCCCTCACTCTTGTAGACCCCTCAGTTCTAGCTGAACTTTAGCCTGTTTCTTCAGGTTCGGCTGAAAATAGATCTGCGAACAACCTGAACTTGGTTTGTCCCTTTGAAAGTGCTCGAACCATAGACCAAGCGAGCCTTGAATACTCTTAATCTCGTCACCGCAGGGACAACTAC
Organism: Terrapene triunguis; assembly: GCF_002925995.2. Lineage (NCBI taxonomy): Eukaryota > Metazoa > Chordata > Testudines > Emydidae > Terrapene > Terrapene triunguis. Next base: position 15,144,944 of record NW_020664463.1, on the reverse strand, counting down.
TCAGGACTTCTCTTCACAGAAAGCCGCTGTTGAAATGTCCGTGATGTTTCATGCAGTGGGTTAAGATTTCAGGTGGAGTGGAAGCAGTGGAAGCAGATGGACTCTTAAGAAGCAGAAATCCTGTTTGCATGCAAACACCTCCCGTAATTAAAAAACGAGGGAAGAGAAGTCTAGAAAACATTATGCCTATGCACAATTCTCTCTATTAAACAATGCTTCCCATAGTTTCCCAGGAAGAACTAGCAGGTCTTTGGAAGAAATATTGCTAAGTATTTCTTTTAAAGCAGTGACAGCTGCTTCAGTGTCACCGCACAAACATCTGGGTCATAGAGCCCTTAATGAATTTTCAGAGAGACAGCAGTTTCAGAACGGGGCAAAACCGTGGCACAAGAGAAGGGCTCAGGGCAGGCCTATTGTTAGATGGTAAGTTGAGACTAGCTCTCTTCAGAGTGAGTTGGAAGAAAGAGAGAGGGAGAGGGAGAGAGAGAATGAGCCTGTCTCCAGTGTGGTTGTTCCACAAACTCCCATGCTCATTAGTCAATCCTATCTCGATTCCTGTGCAATGTCTTTCCTAGCGAAACATGAAATCAGCAGGAAACAGAGGTGGTTTATGGACTGCTTGTTGCTGAAAGCAGCCTGCTCATTCTAAACGGCAGTTAAATTCAGTATAAAATAAGGGAGCTGAAGCAAGAAGCAACTTGCACTCTCAGAACGACACATCCTTTGCTCCCAGTTCTCTCTCCCCTTTTGCACAGCAGAATTACTTTCCTACTAGTGGGATGAACATTTAGCTGAACAGATGTTGCAGGGTTCAGGATAGAGGCTGAATTAACATTAGCAGTCAGAGCACATGGGTAATAGCTGCAGAGATGGGGGAGCCTGGTTTTGAATGGAGGACCTCCTGGCCTCAAAGCAGTAACTTCGCTCAATTGAGCTAAGAAAACAGTTGCCACAGGTCAGCTTGAGCGATGCTGGGATCAGAAAATACATCAAGGCAATGAATTATCTGCTGATTAAAGTTGCCCTGGGATAATTTCAATTACTTCCAGTTCTAGGAACCCAGTCTGCTTTTACAGAATCAGGTGCTTTCAAGTCTGTAAACCAGGAGTCTGTACTCCTGTAAACCACGCGCAGAACTTGGGGGCCTTGCTGATGCAATGAGTTAGCACATGGGCCTCCCAATTCTGGAGACCTGGGCCCGGGCCACAAGAAAAATGTTTCCTCCTAATCCTCACTTATCCACACACAAAAGACACTGTGCAGTTTGGCACAATGCAGCATAACCGGCAGTCTCTGTCCTAGAGAAGCCAAACGACTGGAAGAACAGGATGTGCTGCAGGTCAGGATGCAGTGTATTGTGCCGCACTGGTAAAGCTACCTGGCAGCTGCAGGTCATTGACAGAGCTGTGAAGGGGGAAGCTGGGGCCACAGTTGCTCTCATTATGCCTGAGGTGTTTTTAGCCAGTACTACCAGCCTCCCACTTTCATTTTCTCACAAAGACAATTGAAATGAGAGTTTAGTGCAAAACATCCCTTTTACTCCAGTTACGTTTATGGCACTTTTGGACAGATTTTAAGCACAAATGCACCCAGTCACAAAATACCTCACTCTTATACAGCACATTTCATCCATAGATCGCAAAGCATTTTGCATACGGTGAGTATCATTATCCTCATTTTAAAAATGGAGAAACCGAGGCACAGAGTGGTAAAGTGACTTCCCCAAAGTCACCCAGCAGGCCAGTGGCAGAGCTGGGGGAAAAACATGTCCCAGACCAGTGCTCTGTGCACTAAGTCACGCTGTTCTGAAGAAAAAACAGGGTATGTTGTGCTCATTTAAAATGACACACCTAAGTAGTCAATATATTCGTTTGGATCCTGATACTTCAGCTGCTATCAGTGGACACAGCAAGCTGAGCTTCCTGCAAGATTTCAGGGAAAAATTAGGCAGAGGCAAACCATAAAAAGGCTTCAACGTTTGAAGAACAAGGCTGGACAGGCAGGCTGCAAAAATGGGATCCCCAGTTCATCACCAGCACAGCTCTGCAGGTAGAAAATATTGTGTCGACATGGCTCAGGCATTTTTTTGTTCCAGTGTCATTTAACTTTATTCGGAGGATTTCAGGTTGAGGCCATGACAAAACTAGCTCTGCGGAAGTCCCAGTTCCCCAAAGTTTGGGTTGCTGGGATCCAGATAGTGGTCTGGGCCCCTCTATGCTGGTAAAGCAAATCACATTACAGGTGGGGCCGGGATCTTTAAGGCCTCATCTACACTGGCAAAAATGGGACCTGCAATTTACTGATGTAGCAGGTTCAATGAAGGTACGAAAGGTAGAAGCTGCGGTGTAGACACAGCTCAGGCATTTCTATCACCATGTCATCTAACCCTGCTCAGAGGGGTTTTGGTTCAGGCTTTGATAGAGCTGTGTTAGAATGTGGCTTACTTGGCAAGTGAGTTTGACCCGCTCACATTTAAATACTATTTTGAAACCTGTGTCTATGGGGCCTAATTTAAAAGTGCATGGGCATTCAGGCAAGGGACCACTGGGTGGAATTATAAATTAAAGGCACCAACATCATTTAGTTCTTTTGGGCCAAATTCGTAACAAGACAATAGGAATGAACAGGAAGTTTTCAAGGTGAAAGGTGAAAGGTTAACAATAGGGTTTCCCAAGGAACCATACTGGACCCGGTGTCATTTAATATATTTAATCTGGAAATAAGGGTGAACAATGAGGGGGCAAAATCTTCAGAGGACACAAAATATTTAAGGTTAGTCAGGAATAAAGAATGTAGAGAACTCCAGATGGACCTAGCCAGATTAATGGCACTTGAACGAGAAGCATGATGGCAGATGAACTACAATGTTGACAAAAGCTAGGCACTGCACTTCGGAAGGAGTAACCTGAACTAATGTTACACAGTGCTGGACTTTAAATTAGCTATAAGCCCTCTGGAAAATGACCTCAACATCATTGTAGACAACCCAATGAAAACCAGCAAGACTGTGTTTAGTTCTGGTCACCCTAACTCCAAAAAAGAAATAGCAGATCTAGTAGGGTACAGAGATGGGTGAAGGAAACAGAGACTTCTGTATGAGTAGAGGTAGGGGAAAAAATGGGACTGTCTAGTTTTGAAGAAAAGAACAGGAGATGTGATAGAGGTATAGAAAATAATGAATGGTTTAGAGATGGTAAATCTGTCCCTCTTATTTACCTACTTGTATAATGCAGGCTCCCCTGAATGCAGCAGAAACAGTGAAAGTTACAACTAAAAATGTAATGAAGAAAATGATTACAAGGCTTCAGGGTGGGATATTCAAAGGAGCCTAAGGGAATTAGGTGCATGACTCCCATTGAATTTCAGGGAAGTCTGAAAATCACAGCCTCAGAGTTCACTCAAAGCCTGTTCAAAGACATAGAACATAAGAACAGCCATACTGGATCACACCAAAGGTCCACCTAGCCCAGTATCCTGTCTTCTGACAGTGGCCAATGCCAGGTGCCCCAGAGGGAATGAACACATAATCATCAAGTGAACCTTTCCCTGTCTCTCATTCCTGGTTTCTGACAAACAGAGGCTAGCGACACCATCCCTGCCCATCCTGGCTAATAGCCATTGATGGACCTATCCTCCATGAATTTATCGATTTCTTATTTGAACCCTGTTATAGTTTTGGCCTTCACAACATCTTCTGGCAAAGAGTTCCATAGGTTGACTGAGCGTTGTGTGAAGAAATACTTCCTTTTGTTTTTTTTAACCCTGCTGCATATTAATTTCATTTGGTGGCCCCTAGTTCTTGTGTTATGAGAAGGAGTAAATAACACTTTCTTATTTACTTTCTCCACACCAGTCATGATTTTATAAACTTCAATCATATCCCCCTTGGTCGTCTCTTTTCCAAGCTGAAAAGTCCCAGTCTTATTAATCTCTCCTCATCCAGCAGCCATTACATACCCGTAATCATTTTTGTTGGCCTATGAACATGCAAAATTGCATGACAATTAGACTTAATTTACTGTGTTTTGCTGATTCTGTGATAGTGTGAGGAGGAGCTGGTGCTAAACAAAGCTTTTCCTGTAGCCGCCTTATAAATGTCTCCATAAATAGGGCAGCTATTAAAATGTGCGAATGGGAAGGTTTGCCCAAGGATCACAGAAATATTTCCAGTGCTTAGAATTGGCTGGGCCGTATCCCAAAATCCCCATCAAGTTCATCCCTTAAAAGAGAGCAACATTTGCACTCTTGCTCACATGGAGCCCCATTCCTGCAATCAGATCCATGGGAGTGGATCCCTGAACACTTGCAGTCCCACTGAAGTCAGCAAGGGTCTGTACAGGCACAGTGGTCCACTTACACAGATCTGATTGGAGGATCAGGGTATTGGCTTGAGTCCATACTATGGGCGTGTCTACACTGGAGTTTTCAGTGCTATGGGTAGCTACAACGATGAAGCTGCACTGCGGTAAAACCCTAGAGCAGGCAAACTGCACTGGTGTAAAAAGTGACTTGAATAGTGCCATTTACCCTGGTTTGAAAAAGGAGACATATGACTCTCAATATAGGCAATATGGAACAGATTCCAATGCCCATTAAGATCAGTGGAAGTCTTCCTATTGACTTCAATGGGCTTTGGCTCAGGCCTATGTAGAGTATGTTACTTAAATCACATGTATATTTTTTTATACTCCTTTTTATAGAAAATCACTTGAGTACACACATGAGTAATCCTCTCGAACTCAGTGGAACTATTCTTGTACATGTGTGTTTGCAGGACTGGGTCCTTGGTGTGTCTAACTTTGCAGGAGCAGAAAGGGTAATATATTGCCACTTAGCTTTCCTTTGGGGGTGAACCCCATAGCTAAGGTTGCAAAGCATGTTCAACCACATTGCATTCCCTGTTTTCCTAGGTTTTTTGGTAACATGAACCTTGTGATGGACACTGAGGAGAGCTGGGTGATTCGAGATTCACTCACAACTTTCCCAGCAAATTCATCTTTCAAATGAAATACCCAATGCTTGGTCTTTTTTGTTGTAAGCAAAACACCCTTAATAATTTTTTATTTACATAAAGATGGGGAGGGAAGGGAAAGCCAACTTTTTCCATTTAAAAGTTCTAAGCAGATCTGGATATCAAAGCTCCAAGTCTGGGAGCATTCAGATCAAGGACTTTTGTTTAGGCCCATCTCTGGTCAAAAGCACATATAACCAGAGCTTTTGCATGATTTCAACCCAAAACCGTAAGAGACTCAAGCCATGGTAGGTCAAAGCTTAGCACAAGTTTGACAGCAGGTGCACAAAACTCAGCAGAACTTTAGATGGACCAAGCCTGAGTTGTAGCAAAACCTGACATCATGTGTGTTGTGCAAGATCCTGATGATCTGGTTATGAAAGTTCAGCAGAGCTTTGATACAAACCATGTGTACTGCAATTACCTGGGCACGATGGGGTGAATTAAAGACAAAGTGTCAGTCTCAAATTTGAGTCTGCTTCCCCTCAACGTGCATCACAAATGTCTTGTTACTTAAGGAATCATAGAAATCATAGGACAGGAAGGGACCTTGAGAGGTCATCTAGTCCAGTCCCCTGCAGTCATGGCAGGACTAAGTATTATTAAGACCATCCCTGACATGCATTTCTTTTCCTTTCCTCAGCGATGCCCTGTTATGTGGTGAACTAGACCTCTTGATGCACTGCAAGGGTGAGCAATCCCTTCTGAACTCTACATTTCCATCAGCCCACCCCCAAAATCAAAGTAGTTCCCTCAGAACATGGGACATTCCATATTCCTTTATTTTAATTATTCTGGGTATCTGCTAAAGACTACAAGGAGGGGGGGGGAAGCTTATTATTTTACTTGCTAATTATTAAACATTTTTTATTCAGCAAGTTAAAAAGGAGGTTCAATGATAGCTTGATGCTTCCCAATTTGATGGCATCTCCACCCTGATGGTCGTGGGTAGGTTCTGGTCTCTTTCTCTGATCTTTCAACCATCTACCTCCTTTCTCTTCACTTTTCTTTTCTCACATGCCTCTTCACCTCTTTCTAAACTCCCCCCACCCCCGAAACTAAATGATCCCCTTTAACAAATAAATACAAAATAATTTCATATTATTGCTAATACTCTGCACTTACAGTACATGGAACATTACATCTGAGGATTGCTAAATACTTTACAGATATAAATTAATTAAAGCCTCCCAGCATTCCCATGGGTATATGAGTATTTTATCCCCTCTGTGATATAAGAGGAAACAAAGGCACAGAAAATGCAACCACCTCGCCAGATAAAAAGTCTGGGGCACAGTTGGTCATGTTGTTCTATCTTACAGACCCCTGCTTCAACTATCATGCATTACTTCCTAATGTTAGAAAAGAAATCTTTTTTTTTTAAATAAACCTTAAATCCATACACAAGAGCAAATCCCTGTTTCTGCCTTAAGGGACCAATCCTGCTCCTACTGAAACCAATACCAAAATTCCCACTGATTACAATGCGAGCTGGATTGAGTCCTAATTTTGAGAATGAATTTGCTGCTCACAAAATCCTGGGTCTATCCAGGAGGGAAAGAAAAGAAAATCTTCTAGGGATCTGAGCCTGAAATTCATTCTCTCACAAGTAGTCCCATCTGACTAAGTCCCCATGCAAGCGTACACTTTGGACCTGTTCCTATTTAAGTCAATGGCAAACTTCCCATTAACTTTTATGATGCGGGATCAGGACCATTGTATGGATCCTAAAAATCTGGTGGTGGTGGAGGAAAGGGAAGGAATCTTCTAGTGGCTTCCAGCATAAATGATATGAACTCAAGTAGAAAATGGAGTTGTAACTCTCTCCCCTCTCTATCCTAATCCCACAAACAGCCCATGACTTGAAATCTCTGGAGGGGATCATTTTGTTGGCACAGCCTATTGGTACTAGTACAAAAGCTAGGCTGGCTGACAAACCTTTGGATTCATTAAAGCAGCTTCCCTCTGCTGACCTAAGCCTGCCTCTTAGTATAATCGTGAAAAATGTTATGCCAGAGCAATTGCAAATATTGAGGCTCTCTTCTGAAGAGAGGCAGGAAAATGTATTGAAATAATCATCAGTTTAAAAAAAAACCCGAAGGTGCTTTAAATATTCCTGGCATGATTAATGGGGTCTTTTTGTGTAGCTGTGGTAGAGTTTTTAGTTGGCGAGTGTCCGTTAGTGTCTTTCTTTTTGTCTCTTTCAACATCTACTCAGAGCTCCAGGATTTAAATTTCAACACAGCTCAACATAGAATCTGACAGTCCTGTCAACTTGGGAGGGGGAGGGGGGGTGTTTGTTTTCCTCCCCTCCATCTCATGTATCATTAACAGTAATACAGGTTCTGTAAGCCAAATTCTGTCCTCATTTACACCTCTGCAACCCCATTTTTTCCAGTTCCTTCCTCAGTGACACCCTGTGTAATCCTATTATAGGTTTGCCCAGGTGTAGTTGGCCCTGTGATCAGAATTTAGCAAACATTTCTGGCGATGCTGCTCAGCAAGGAATAGGGATGTCAACGGGGCTACTCACCTACTTAAGTGCTTTGCTCTGAGAGACCAGGGCTGCTAATGACTAGAACTTTGTCTTGGATCTGGCCTCGTCGGGGGGATCTGGGCCCAGTTACTGCTCAATAGGCAGCTTCCCTCAATGCAGCAGCTGTATGGCTCATCAGCTTCTCTTCCTATCCTCCCCTCGCAGCTGGGCAGCCCAAGCAGCAGTCAGGGCATCTCCCAGATAATCACTAGGAGGAGAAAACAGCTGCTATTTGGGCCCAGGGAATGGATTGGATTATCTAATCTCCCTTTGACCTTGCCATGTGGGGGGATAGTTGTAGGGAGTATTTCTCTTCCACCCATGGGGGGAGCAACAGGGGAGAAAAAAGGAGGGGTTGGCTATTAGGCTGTGTCAAGCCCCATAATCTTTCAAGACATAAACTGATTGCTACCACTGACGGGGGGGGAATTCCCTGCCCCACATACACCATTTCACAACTGACCAGGTGTTTTATGGCAGGGGATTTCACCTTCTTCTGAAGCATCTGATATGGCACAGAGCTGGAGGTAAGATCCAGCGGCTGATGGAGCCCTGATCTGATCTGGCATGGCAAACCCTACATGCCACACATTTTCACAGGGATAGTTCCTGGCTGGCCCTCCCAGGGGAGCAGTGCCCCATAAATGACACACTATAGGAGGCATTTGAAGGGAGCCATCCCCACACCTTTCTGAATTCACCATACAGATATTATCTTCCACACTTTCAGGAAGCCCTCCTACCCTCATTATCTAATGGCAAAATGTTCAAATGGAGCTCCCGGGCCAGTTCAGCCTTCCCCTCCTTACCCCTCCCTGCCCCCCAACTCTATAAAGCCTCAGAGAAGCTTCAAACTTGCATCTAGATTCATGTGGAATTCATGGAGTGGTAGGGAAGAGAAAGAGGAAATTGACCCTAAAGCCTGATGTAGAATCCCCCGCCCAATGGTGCTGATTCCCCCCCCCCCCCTTTTTCCCCTTTTCTAATGTAATGGAACTGTGTACAGATCCCCCAATAAAATGACTTGAACTAATCTAAATCAAAGATGAGTCCAATAATATATAATATCCTAGGAGGATAAGCAAATCCAGCAGTGCCAGTGGCAGGTAGCAGCTGCAACTCCATCACTCCACGGCTCAGCTGGCCCTTGGTGGATCCTGATTTTGCATCAAAAGTTGCCACCACTTGGAAAGTGTCCTTATATTCCACACCAATGAGTCAAGATCGACTGTCTCAACCTAGAAAACAGGGAGCAGAGAATGGGGGCACAAAACTGAATTTGGATGGGGTGCTAAAGTTCAGAGCTGCAGTATATTGACAGAGCTGAGTGAAGCTCCTGTACGAATACAGCAAAAGCTGTTATAGAACATATTTGAGGGGCATTGGCAGAGTTGTGTGGGGCCCCTGGGCCAAGTTAAGGTGGGTACTGGAATCCTAATTGAAGATTTTCACACTTTGATATGTGTTTTCTTACTAAAAATCAATTCTCCCTTTCAGATGTTCGGATAACTACAAAGTTCTAAAAGTGGTTGTTTTAACATGGCTAGAGAATCTTGCCTGTATGCTCGGGGTTCTACTGATCGCCATATTTGGGGTCGGGAAGAAATTTTCCTCCAGGGTAGATTGGCAGAGGCCCTGGAGGTTTTTCGCCTTCCTCCGCAGCATTGGGCAGGGGTCGCAAGCTGGAGGATTCTCTGCGACTTGAAGTCTTTAAATCACGATCTGGAGACTTCAACAGCTGAATTAAGGGAAAGTGTGTGGGTCAGCTTTTGTGGCCTGCATCATGCGGGAGGTCAGATTAGATGACCATAATGGTCCCTTCTGACCTTTAAGTCTATGAGTCTATGAGAACATGCATATTTATGAAATTAACTCTAAGTCACATTTTCAGTCTAGATATGTCTTTTTATAGTAAAACAAAAACAAAACAAATCTGCAGTGATGTCTCCATTTCTTGCTAAGGCTAATGCAAAGTACACGACAATTGCAGATAACCAAAACTCACACACCGGAATCCACTCTCAGGTACAACAACTGGAGCCCAATTCTCCACTGTGTTACACCTTGGGTATTTATTCACACCTGGGCAAAATGGGTGTAAAATGATAACATTCTGATCTCACTATTTTACATCCACTTTATATAAGCATAAATGACCAGGTACAAGGCAGTAGAGAATCAGGTCTCTGATCTGTGACCAAAGGAAAAGGTACAAGAGAATTGTAAACAAATGGGAAAAATATGTTTAAGATCAAGTTTAGATGTTTACTCCATGATGTCCCATGTTGTTTGAAGGTATGTCCAGCTGGGGGTGCAGTTCCCAGCTAGAGGAGACATACCTATGCTAGCCACAGTCCCAAATATTGTCCACAGTGACCTGAGTAGCCAAATATTTCTGCTGAAATGCTGACACTTAAATTATCATCATTAGGATTCAGAGTCAACACACTATGGAAACACTCCACACCTCTCTGAGCTATTGCTTTAGTGGCTGACTCAAGAAGACATAAGTTCATGTATGGAAGGGTATTTTCACAACTATAAAGACTATGAACTTAATTTTCATTTTAATGGAAGCTTAAAATCTGCAGAATGTCTGACTTGCTCAGTGTGACCCTCAAGGCTGATGTGTGCGTGTTGTACTTCTAGTTTAATAATTCCTCCCTGCTGATAGGAGAGCATGTCAGGCTATCATCATTGCTCCCTGGCTGAAATATGAGAAATTATCTTTTTATTCTTAAGTTACTTCTCTCTGAAGTTAAAATTGAAAGTAACTTCTGCATGCAAGGAAGGAGGGGAGCCATTTTCAAGACTCAGTCATTGAGCAAAGATGATCAGATAATGGTGGTTTTTGGGACTGATTCAAAGCCCATTGTAGCCAATGGAAAGGCTCCCATTGACTTCAGCAGACCTTGGCTGAAGCTTTTTGTTTGGCAGGCGACACCTAAGTAATGGAAAGTAACTATTGCCCAGGGTTAGTGCCTGTCTGTAGAGCTCGTTGGGAAGGAGAATTTTTGCCCCCTGGGAAATTTTGACATTTCAAAATGAATTTCTGATTCCAGCGTTGAAATATTCAAAATGTCATGGACTGAAAAACTCCAAAGAGTTCTGAATCTGAAGTGTCGAGAACAAAAAAGGTGTGGACACTTTTAATCAAAATGAAATGATTCAACTTTTTGAAATGGCATTTTCGATTTTGATTTTCTCAGTTGGGGAAAGCCAAAAAATGAAATTGAAATGAACATTTCCCCACAGAAAATAGTGATTTTGACAAAACCTCATTTTGTGACAAGAAAATTTTGCCCACAGAAAATGCTGACTAGCCCTCCCCATATCAAATACGATAAGAAGAGGTAACATTTTATAGGTGAAGCAGTGATTAATAAGGAGTGACAGCAGACTCCTCTCATGACTTCTGATAGTCTCTTCTGGCCTTTACATCTATTTAGCTATGAAATGACCTTGGCAGACAGATGAGAAACGCCTCTGGGCTCTCAGTTCTTGACCCCGGCCCTACTTAACTGCCCTTGTTTCATGTCCAGCAGTAATGCAAGTGATAGATTGAGTCCATTCTCTCTGGTACTGTGTGCAACATTGATGGGAGACATTCTGCAGATTTTAAGCTTTCATTAAAATGAAAATTAAATTCATAGTCTTGATAGTTGTGAAAATACCCTTCCATACATGAACTAATGTGATAATGTCTTCTTGAGTCAGCCACTGAAACAACAGCTGGGAGAGGTGTGAAGTGTTTCCATAACGTGTTGACTCTGAATCCTAATGATGATAATTTAAGTTTCAGCAGAAATATCTGGCTACTCAGGATTGTGGGCAATATTTGGGACTCTGGGTGCAATTTAGTTAGAGTATTACATCCTATCCTGCACCTCGCCAACACATCTGACCCCTCTTTGGATCTTGTGTTTCATAGCCGCGAGGAGGCGCCCCAGCGGTGAGTGTACCCCATGACAAATATTCTTCTACAATTAACTATAAAGGGCACACTCAAGGGGTATCTTTAGAAAGAGAAAGCAAACCTAAGCACATCAGTTTAGCAGCTCATCCTGGTACAGCTTCAGCCTGACATACAAGGAGTCAAACTTACACATTCTCCATGCAACAAGAAAATAATACTATCCATATCTTCAGCTTAACGAACTAACCTGAGCTCTCACTTGCGCTTCTGAGAAGCTTGGCAATTATTGGCCCAAAGAGAAGAAGGGAGAAATGGTTTCCTTGCAAACAGTGACCCAGCCAGCTCCCTCTCCTTCAGAGCAGCAACTGCGAATGATCAATGATCATTTTTCCTGTGGCATTAGAACTCCTACCCTGCCTAAACTCAAGGAGCAGTCCTTGTAGGGAAAAGGGAAGGGAATCTTCAAAAGCAGGATTGGATCTGATTTCAGGGACTGTAAATCAGCCCAAAGTCTAATTCTAAGGGTATGTCTACACCCAGCCGCTAGTTCGGCGGCTGGCAATCGAAGTTCTGGGTTCGACTTATCGCGTCTTGTCTGGACGCGATAAGTCGAACCAGGAAGTGCTCGCCGTCGACTGCGGTACTCCAGCTAGACGAGAGGAGTACCGCGGAGTCGACGGGGGAGCCTGCCTGCCGCGTGTGGACCGAGGTAAGTTCGAACTAAGGTACTTCGAACTTCAGCTACGTTATTCACGTAGCTGAAGTTGCGTACCTTAGTTCGATTTGGGGGTTTAGTGTAGACCAAGCCTTAGTGTAATAACTTTGCACTTTCGAGAACCCCAAACTACGTTATCAGCAGTAATTCCTACCTGTTAAGTAGGAAATAAGAATACACAGTGTTACAGAGAGGTAAGCTGAGACAGAGAGTGGTGAAGAGACATTAGGGTAAGGTCACACAGCAAGTGAGCCCAGGAGCCACCAGTAGGACCCTAGAGTCTTGATTTCCAGGTCCCCTGCTCAAATCACAATACCACGCCCCCTGCTTACTAGGAATTAGTCCTTGAGCAGCATTCTCCTGACTTCTCTCACACACAGACCTTCGCCATTGCTCCTGGGGCTCTGGCAGAACACACAGTGCTGCAATAAAGAAGGATCCCACTTGTGAGCCCCTGCAAACTAGCTTTGGCCCAGCTGCACCACAGTGTGTCACTTTCTGCTTCTGTTTTGCTCCCACAAATAACAGGGAGAGAGTCTAGTAAATGGACCTGGTGCAAGCCAGGAATACCAGGGCCTTTTGCTCTCAAAAGAGAGGGAAGGAAATGGGAGAAGAGTTACAGCCAACTGGCAAATGGAAAGCAAGGCACTTAATTAACCAAGAGAGAAACGGAGCAGCCTTAGTACAAAAAGACTTCCATCTGGAAAAGTACATGGACTTCAAGGTCCCTAATGATCCCCAAACTTGTATAATTGACAAACAATGCACAACAGTAGGACTCAAGCTCAAAAAATGGAGGGAAGGAAGTTAATGACCCAGCCATGCAAGTAGTCTACTACTTATTGCGTACTGGGATCTGTGCATTGCCTCTTCCCCTGGGGAAGCTGCTATACAAACCTGCCAGCAATGGGAAATCAAAAAGGCTGAGATTATCCTTTCAGCTGACACCCACATGCCTATTAAAAATAAGTCTTTTCCATGAATGGTCCAAAACACTGCCAATTTACAATCACATTTCTATAGAACACTGTCACTTCCAAATTTCTCTTCTACTTGAAAAAAAAATGACATAAAATAGAGCAGTTCTTTGTGTGTGTGTGAGATTGGTTTTTAAGCCAGGACTTTAGTTGAGCTCCTACTTTGTGACTCAGATAACAGGAGGACTCTGCATCCTGTTGGGATTCAGTATGCTCACCACCATTTTTAAGGTTGTGGCGCCAGTGATTGTAGCACCTTCCAAAAGTCTGAGTGTCAGATCAAAAGCCTGAAATTAGACAGGTGTTCATGCTACAGGCTACCATATTAGAGGGTGGGGAATGAACGACATTCTGCAGTACCTGAGAGACAATCTGTGATCGTGTAGCTGCAGAGTGTGGTGTTATGCATACACAAGGAGTCAGAGATCAATTTGTGCATGAAAACTTATATCCTGTCTGCTGAATGCTTAACTTTACACACTCTGTTTCTATGGAATATTAAAGCTAATTTACTTCAACGACGAGAAACATCATGCCCCTGAGTCGTATGCATCTCTCAAGAATTTTCTTGCATTTTTGTAACCATGTTTTGATAGTGGATGTAGTGTCTCAGTTTTCTAACTCGGACTTTGGAACAGCCAAAGAAGAGTCTGTCCTCTTAGGATCTATCCAGTTTTAAAACTGAACCTAGTGACCGCTGGGGCAGGATGGAGGTGTAACTCCCAGCTCAAGTAGGTGTACACCTGCTAGCTGTGATTGAGTTAGCATACTAAAAATAGCAGCGAGGCTGCAACAGTGGGATGGACTAGCTGCCTGAGTACATACTTAGAACGTCTGACATGTCCACTTGCAGCATAGATGTCCCCTCAGACAAGACCATAATGCAAAAGTGGTGATTGCTGCTAGTTGTGCACGTAGCTTTTGTGGACATATGTCCACAAAGAGCCAGACTGAGGAAACTCACTTATGTAGGACAAACAGAAATCAGATGCCAATAATTTGTGGCCTCTACCATTAACCTAGGCTATATCTAGGTTAAAAACAAACAAACAAAATAGACACACCATATCAGTCCCTTAAATATTCTGGGAGGGAAGGAGAGGGACTGTGTGTGTATAGCTTGTTTTCCATTTCAGCAAGCAGCAGTGTTGCTTGGATGATTTGGGTCCTATCCTGCATGGTGTGGAGAGCCTCCTGAAAAGTGCTCAGCTTCCACTGAAACCAACAGGTAGTAGAAGATACTTGACCACTTGTAGGATATGGCTCTTGTGTACTACTTGAGCAACCCAGCTAGTAACTTGGCAGAACCAAATGCTGCCCATTTGCAGAGCAGTGTTAAGCCATATGGTTCAAGCTGATAGGTTTGACTTGGCACATTCTATTGCTCACATCATTGATAGGTGTATATCGTCCTCTTACTATGCTTTCTGATACTTAATTAATAGTGTATTTCCATGCAGGCTCCATTTCAACCCATTAATGGAAGACACTCACTCACCACGAGTCTGAGTTTCCACCTTATTTAATTGCTACACTGCTGCATTAGATGTATTTAACAGTTTGGCAAAGGGTGTGCGTACACATACATACACACACTCTCTCTTGTGGCTTTATTTGCTCTTTTGGCAGTTCAACTTTCAGTTTCAGTTGCCTGCCATCTGCATTTAAATAAAGCAAGTGTGAGCAGATAGATGCTTCACTTGCATCGAAGCAAAGCTTTATATACACTGGGTTCTAGGAACGCTTACTGGTAAAGTGTGTTTGAGAGAAAACTCTTGGTGGTTTCAGCCTGGCTACCTCCTTAACTGGTCTACATGGAAAAATAAATCTCACCTACCCAACAAACACTATTCCTTCTTTCATGGCCCTGACTACTGGCAATCTGTGCAGTGAAGCCCAGGATTGCATGGGCATAGAGTTGGAACCACCAAATCTAGTCAGGGGCCCTCCAGGCCAGAGTCAAGACACGCTGATGGGGTAATATAGGAAAGCCTGAACTGACACCTCCACTGAAGTACCTGCTCATTGCAGTTACTCAGCAGCGCTAAAATCAAGTACCATGCCAGAACACAGCAATGCTCCATCTAGCCCATTAGCATCTCGCTGATAGCGGCCAGGTTTCCCCAAGGAGGTGTTTAGAATATAAAATAAATGCAGGATGTGTGTCTGTGTAATACTACACTGGGGGACATTCCATCCTGAAGCCTGCCAGTCTCTTATGGTTTGCACTGCAGTTGAGCATAGCAGCCCCGATCCCTATTGTACTAGGCACTGTACGCACATAACTAAAGAGAGGCCCTGCCCCAAAGAGCTTACATTCTAAGGACCTGAAGCATGAAAGCTCTGGTAATTGTTTTTATCCAGAAGCGTGAAATGCCAAGGAGATTTCTCAATAACACAGAAAATCACAAAATCCTGGGCATAGCACAGCTCTGTGGCTCACTGGGCTTTTTGCAGGTGATTCAGGCCAAGAATCCATGGCAGCAAATTTATTGCCATGGTTCAATAAGGGTGAATTCACACATTGTTGCATGGGCTGTATTGACAGGTCTCTTAACAGCTCACAGGGAGTGTGTGGCTGAAAACGGCACATGGCACTTGAATTCTTTAAGGACCTGATTATTTTTCATGCTCTTCACCAGCCAGATCTGGAGAAACTCTGAAGAGAGGCTAAGGTAATTAGAAACAGAACAGATCAAAGCATTTTACACCAAAGGAGGTCAGGGTCAAGAAGCAGAGTCAGGAACAGGAAAGCCCCTATACATTTTCTGAACGGTTGGGATAAGGGTCATCATAAAGGCCCAAACATTTCTAAAAAATGTATTTCTCCTCAAACTTACATTGTCAGGTTTCCACTGCTGAGGAAACCAACAACAACAGAGAGCAAGAAATAGATCACAAGGCCTGGCCCATATTGGTCAGCTTCTAAATGACTATTTCTTACAGAATATTTCTCTCTTTTTCAATGATATTTCTAGGGAGCCCATCACTTTACTATCTGAGCACTACATAAACTCATTAAGCTTTCCATAGAGGTGTCCACAGTGGACTCAACAGCTTGCCTTTGCCTTCCTAGCTAACTCCTCTTCCCTTCCTTTTATATATCACTCTCCCTCTGCCATACCCATTAATGTCTTCATTCCATTGACTCTCAGTCCTTTGGGTCGCCTCCCTCTTGCTCCTTTTGTCCTTCTTCCTACCCCTCCCGCATAACCTGCCACAATCCCATTCTCACCTGTGGCTCAGGACAGGTAAAAAGAAGTACAGACACCAGATCCCTATTTATATCAGTAGCCCTCTATGTATGGATCTGAGCAGCCTACGGGCTCAGCACTTGTAACAGTACCTGGAGTTTCAGACTAAATATGGATTTGACTGCATGTGGGGAAGGATGGGATGTATGGGGGTGCTGACTGGGAGGTTGTATGGAGGTCAGGGGGGCAACATTATGGGGTTATTTGACAAGGTTGCCAGCCATACGAGTGGCTTGGACTCAGTGATCCAGGAAGAACCTTCCAGCCCTATATCCCGTGTTCCTAGTACATGACAGTCCTTGAAATGCATGGTGTTCACCCAACCCCCTGTCAATTTCACCAGCTCAGCTGGTGACCAATTGCCACTTCTTCAGGTGACCAATCTGTTGGGGCTTGCAAAAACCAGGACAGGACACTTCTGACAGGGGTAAGCTCTGAAAACAAGAACTTCCCCAGTTTTCAGGGACACATGATTTCCTAATCTAGTTCAAAAGCATGGAAGATGAATCAATTAATTTTTGAGGAGGGTGGGGCAAGAGTCAGTAATATTGGGGCTTGGTGACAATGTTTTACTGACCTGTCAAAAATGCTAGGGCTGGTCCGGTTCTGGCTTGTAGATTTTATATGCACAGCAACCAAAATGGAGCTTTTTCCCCCCTGGTTTCTAGCAGCCTCCCTTCCGAATGTCCCTGCAATCTTTTTTAAATATATGAATAAAAATTGTACTTCCATGCTCAGCTTTAAACATGCATTGGAAGCCAGGCCCTGCCCTGAGCAACCCATTGACTTCAGTCTACGGGTCTACCTACACTCCAGTACAACACCTGCGGCACAGTCACGGCTGGCCTGGGTCAGCTGACTTGGGCTTGGGAGCTAAAAATTTCAGTGTAGATGTTTAGGCTCGGAGTGGAGCCAGGCTCTGAGACCCCCCCCGGGGAGGATGGGTTTCAGAGCCTGGGCTCCAACCCGAGCCTGAACATCTACACTGAAATTTTTAGCCCCGTGGCCTGAGCCCGAGTCACCTGACCTGGGCTCTGAGACTCGGTGTTATCAGGGTTTTTTATTGCAGTGTAGACATACCCAATGTGTAAGTCAGGGCAGGATCCGACTCTGGGTGAGGAGGGTTTTCTCTCTTTGCACAATATGGACGACATCCCAACAGAGAGATTGTCTGGTTGATGTTCTCATTCGTTATGTCATGGACCCACCTCTCCTCCCATTCACT
Source organism: Terrapene triunguis (assembly GCF_002925995.2). Taxonomy (NCBI): domain Eukaryota; kingdom Metazoa; phylum Chordata; order Testudines; family Emydidae; genus Terrapene; species Terrapene triunguis. The sequence continues at coordinate 15,127,310 of NW_020664463.1, read as the reverse complement.
ATTGAATAATCCTTGTGTCAGCCACAACAATTGCTTACATGGTAAATTAAAATTAGGAAAAGCTTCTTTAAACTAGCAATGGGAGACAAATAGGAGAGCCAGCACCACATGACCAATCAAGCATCCACAGACAAACACACACTCTGTAGATCATTGTTGTACCCTACACTACAGTTTGGGAACCTCTGGTCTAGAAACTAAGGAAACAACCTGCCTGCTGTTTGAATATTTTCACCTCATGATACCATTCAAACTAAAAAAAAAAAAAAAGGGGGGGGACTCTGAGGATAATTAATAAAAAGTCACCTACTTCACAGGGATGTAGTGACAATACATACATTAAAAGAATGTTAGGTGCTGAGATACTGTGGTAATGGGGGCTTTAGTATTTCAGAGTTGTCTCCACAGTGGGACAACTACTTGAGGTCTACTCTGCAAAGCAGATGGTGGTGGGTGAGTAGCAGGGGAGGAAACCCAAATAAGCCCAGACAAGATTAGAGAGCTGTTACAGTAGTTTGTTCTCTGCTGCAGCTGGCACTATCAATAATATACCTAATGGTGTAGTTGGCAAAGCACAGATGATCTCTGAACCCAGTGAAAATCAGCAGGTTTGGAGTCTGCTGAATAAAGTGGTGGGCCAATGAACTAATGCCTTATCTCTCTGTTACTACCACTTCCCCCAGACAATCATAAATAGCACAGGCCGCACCTTTCTCCCTCTGGTGTCTAAGGGAGAACTCCAGTGCCTATTTCAGGGAGACAATTGATTTAGCATGTGCATCTTCAGCTCTGGTAGATTTTATCTATTATCTGAGATGCATCATAGGATGAAGACCATCCCATAAGTGGTCACGGTCTACTGAATAGCCTTAGCTCCCATAGGGAAAATAAGACTACACTCTTCTATTCTAGGTTATCACCCCAGCCATGGTCAGAATTAGTTTATTATACATCTTAGAATTAATAATTTTTCTACCCACAGTAAGTATTCTGAAGAAAGGGCACTGCTGGAGAAGCCCTCCTTTCTATGTCATGCTAGCCATTTTATGGGGACTGTTCAGGTAGCATCAGGGCCGGCTCTAGGATTTTTGCCGCCCCCCCCCCCCGTTTTTTAATTACCCCACCCCCGGCCCCGCCTCAACTCCGCCCCTTCCCCAAATCCCCAGCCCTGCCTCCTCCCCCAAGGCTCTCAAGCCTAGGAGGGAGGGAGGGGGAGAAGTGGCGCCCGCGCCGAGGCCACTCAGAGTCTCCCCCTCCCTCCCAGGCGCTCAAGCCTGGGAGGGAGGGGGAGCAGCGGCGCGCGAGCGGCAGCAGCAGCGGAGGTGAGCTAGGGCGGTTGGGGCACATTTTTAGGGGCGGCATTCTAGCGCCGACCATGCCGCCCCTAAAAATGTGCCGCCCCAAGCACCAGCTTGTTTTGCTGGTGCCTAGAGCCGGCCCTGGGTAGCAGTTAAAAGATAGCCTGGCCCTTTTTCAAAATATTAAGGGTAACTTTTGACCAGTATTCTCTCTCCTAATAAGACAGGTTCTCAGACCCAAGATAGCATCTGAGCAACGGCTGAACATGGACATTTGCTGTTTTGCCTACGGTCACTTCAGCACTGGTATTGGAGTTGTTGCACATTAAACTGATGTAGCTAAGTAGAAAGGGAGGAGGATGGTCCAGTGGTTAAGGCAGCACACCAGCTTAGGACTTGGAAGACCTGGGTTAAAGTCTCTGCGTGACCTCAGGCAAATCACTCAGGGTATGTCTACACAGCACCTAGCCACCTGTGGCTGGCCCATGCCAGCCGACCCAGCTCCGGCTGTGGGGCTGTTTCATTGGTGGGTAGGCTTCCAGGACCCTCCCACCTCACAGGGTCCTAGAGCTTGGGTTCCAACACAAGTCCAGAAGTCTACACAGCAATGAAACAACCCCGCAGCCTGAGCCCAAGGCAGCTGGCACAGGCAGCTGTCTCGTTGCTGTGTAGACATACCCTCAGTCAATTTGTTCCCCGTCTGTGAAAAGGGGTTAATAGCACCTACCCACCAGGGTGTTGTGATAATAAATATATGAAAGATGGTGAGGTGCTCTGTTACCATGGTAATGGTGGCCATATAAGTACCTCGTATAGAAAGCAGGTTAACACTCTGTATTAAAGGTGCCTAGGTACAATCATAGTCTATTCTTTTCTATCCATTAGAACTATATTAACTCATCTTGAACAAGGAGGCTTGTGCTAGGTTTAGGATAGTGCTCTAGACTGCATATCCAAATACTGTGGGTGCTGAATCAGCAAAATGCCCCTTCCATCAAGTGACTGCGTAACATCTGTGATGCTCATGTTCTCTCTCCTGCCTCAGCCCAGCAGGGATGAGGCACAAGATTCCCATGGCTGGGATTCAAAATGGGAATTGAGTATAAAGGATAAAATAAAGGGGGACAAAAGCGCTCTTGTTAACTTTTCACCATGGGAGCTCTGCCCAAAGGTCTCTGCAAATGGAGCAGTTGCTACTGAACAAGGCAGCTCAATTATGGCCAGACGGTGAAAGCAGCAACTTCAGTGCCCTGCTCTGAAAACGCCAGTCAGGGCACAACTGTATACACCAGCTGAGAAGCTGCAAGAGAGCTGGTGGATGATCATGGGGCTAATATTACAGGGAGCATAGCTGTGCATCAGTTCACTGCACACAGACTTTGGGGGGAGGGGAGTGCGGGGGAAAAGTAGCTAAAGGAAAAAGAGCTACAACAAATACAATCTCCTCCATTTCTCAGACAGGTCATTTTCCGCTCCAGCTTTTGTCTTCCCATTTATCATGTACATAAGAGGGCTAACGCTGAAGAGTTCAGAAACACATTTCAAATTAATAGCAATGGGACCTCAAAGGCCTTTGGAAAGGCATACTTCAACCCAGATACGACTCCTGGAAGTGAACAATGCCTCTTCCTCAGTACCAGACAACTTCTGCTTTTTCAAAGGCTAAGCTGGAATTCCCCTTCCATGTATTCCCTGAAGGGTTTATTTTCACTCCCTTTCTTGAACCTGAAGAAGTACACCAACAAAACTAGCCTCCTTCTAGTCCACTGCCTAATAGACTAGACTTCTTAAAATATTCAGGTTCTCACTCAGAGCTCTTGCTAGTTACAAATAATGAGAGACCCCAAGAGTGCAGGCAGATGCTTGCTTAGGACCAAGATGGAGGGTTAAGTGTTGAGTACCAGTTTTAGTGAGATTACTCCCATGAGACCTCTGGACAAGCTTTTTAGTGTATGGAATTTTCTCTTTTCTTCCCCCAAAAGCTCATTCAGGACTGCATGAGCAATTACCTGAAATTTGGCTCCAGGTTGCAAGATGAATTCTTAACTTGTGGTTAAAGTAGACCAAACAGGAGAGGAAGTTCTCCCTGTTCCCACCAAGGAGGAGGGTGAGCTGTGGGGGAGCTCTGCTCTGCCAAGCCAGTGACAGAAAGGGCAGCTCGCTGTCCGCTGTAGCAGAGAAGGGGGAACTGTGCACCTCCTTCCCATAGCCTCTGGAGCCTCCAAAGGGACAATTCCCTCCTAGGTGCTTCTGGAATCGTCTGCACACTTCCCTGTTTCTCCCATGCGTACCTGAAGGACGCATCTCAAGTTAGATTCCCCTGCATCTCAGAGGATAATAGTATCAGCGTGCACATATGCTTGCACTAGCTCTTCGCTGAGTGCACTGCAAGACTTGGACGGTGAAAGTCCTTTCACCTCCCAGACTTTTCAAATCAGGCCTGGATCAAGGAGTCAAATTACCCATGCATTTGAGAAGGTGAACCCTGACAGAGCTAATACAATGCAACATACAGCATGTAACTCAGGCCATGTGCCATTAAACATTTGAAAGTGTGTAACCCGCTCTCCTGTCAGGCCTCTCCCATGCTTCTCCCTGGATCCTCTCCCAAAGTCTCTATTTGCTGAAGTCAGTTGATGGTGACACAACAACCTGTGTAGTCAAATGAGAAAAAAATTGCCATACCTTTGGCCAGTCATTCCTGGGTTCGTAAGCACCCATCCCTGGGAGCTAGTACTCCAGTTGTCATCCCAGGACTGTTAGCAGGAATGGGAAACTCCCCTTCCCTAGAGAAAACAACTAAGGTCAAGCCCCTGCATGCCCTTCTCACCTCCAGTAAAATAGCTAGCAGTCTCCGGTGCGGTCTTAGATACCAACTGTTTTCCTGGAGGACATGAGGAGCAGCTTGAATTGTTAGTTGCTTCCCTGGAGGGGAGGAGCCCGCTGCTATTAAATGACTCAACCATTGGCCTCCACCATGGCTCTGACAAGTGTGCGCCCCCCTCACCCCACACAGCACCTCCTGCTTCCCAATCCCCATCACCCACCCCCAATCCCTTGACAGCCGCCAAAGCCCTGGCTTCCTCGCACAGAACGAGGCATTGGCAGCCATGTAAGTGAGGTAAAACTCAGCATTCAGTCATGTGTGGGTTTAATCCCATATCATGAAACAGGCTGGAGAGAACATGCTGTAGCATTTTCCTATCCTAATCAGACAGAATAAAAAGGATCACTTCCTTTGAGGGGAGGGTTCCTGGCACAGATCTCTAATAAAATTCCTAAAAAGCAGGAAGGGTTTCTCCATAATACCTCTCTGATACTGTGCAACTTCTACTGGAGGCTCTCAAAGCGATTTACATATTTTAATGAAATGAGGCTCACAACACTCATGTGAGTAATCTAGGCCTCCCTTGCATTGTCATCTTTTTACAGGAAGAAAAAGGTATGTGGCTTACAGGTAATGGGCTAAAAGCATCCCAGAGTATAACCCCGCTGATTGGAGAATTTGGCATAGTTCCAGTGTTGCCAATTCATAGATTTTATCATGAATCTCTCAATATCTACTGCTTTTCCTAGAGCCCCAGATCCTGGAGTCATGTGATTAGAGAAGAATTTCAGATTACACTTTTTTTAATGGCAGTTTCTAGCACTCAGTTGCAGAGAACAGTTTCAAATTGTGACCCTGGTGCACTCATAGATCTCAGAAACCATAAAGCAAATAAAAATAACCGATGTTTTACTATTTTTTTAAAATCACAATTTTTAAGCCAATCTTGTTATTTTTGAAGCCTGATTTACGACTTTTGAATGCTTGGGGTTGGCTTTATTGTAGTTCTGTAACATGGTTTGGTATCCTGTCCACACATAATACCTATCTATGTTACAATCCTGTCAGTACACTGCAGTATTTTAACATGGAAATCCAAAACAGTAAGATGATAGGTGTTATGCTCCATTTAGCCAACCAATGCAGATTGGGCCAAATCAAGTTTCAGCTGAGTTTGGAAACTGTCCTTATTGAAAATCCTATACAATTTAATACAGATGAAATCATTTGTGTTCCATAGGAAGTATTCTTAAAACCTACAGTATTTAGAAGACAATGAGATTCTTTATATATCCATCTATAGCAGTAATATTTTTATTACATTTTAATAGAATGGTCCAAACATCAACATATGGAAAATGATACCTTCCGAAGAAGTCCTATAGAAAAGTTATGTTCTAGCCTTGGTGTCATCCTAGGCTGGAATTTTATTTTATTTTTGAAGTACTCTGGGCCAGATTTTCAAGACAGCCCATCTCCAATTTAGGCACCTCAGTGGCCCGATTTCCAAAAGGGCTGAGCTCATCAGCTGTTGATGCCTTTTGAAAATCTGGCAATAGGTATCACAGTGAAAGCTGCTGACAATTTTTGAAAATACAGCCACTTATTTAGGTGCCTATAGGGTAGCTGAACAATTCTGAAAAATCTCACCCCAACTGTTGGCACTGAGCACTTGGAAATCTGGCCCTGAGCTCTGTTAAAAATCTGGCCCAGTATGGCTTCATGTTAATTAGCCAGCTGAATTGGTTTCAAAATTTGAGCTGGACACACCTCTGCTTAGCGTATGCTACAACTTTCTCTCTTTACTCTTACTTCCTCCTTCCTTTACCCCGGTTGTTAATCTCATCCGACTGCTGCTTCTTGTCATAGCCTAGACTGTGAGCAATTTGGGGTAGGGATTGTCTTCTCACTGTCTGTCTGCACAGCACCTAGCAAAATGCATCCTGATCCTTGATTGGTGGCCAGGGGCATTATTGCAATACAAATAAGTAGTATTTCCGACCTCTGCTTCTGGCCCAGGATAGGTGCAGCCTAAAGCAAGCAATAGCTTAAAGGACCCCAGGGGAAAAAATGGAGAAAGAAAACCAAATAGTTTAGCTGAGGGAAAGGTGAATTAGAACTCTGGAAAACCCTAGAGAAAAACTACACTCACTAAATCCAACTACAAGATCCACTAAATAAACACCACAAGTCAACTGTGTGACAATCAGAAAGCATTTCAGCAGGGCCATTCTAATGCCTACTAGGTACAGGATAACTCTCTAAGGCACACTCTGTGCCACTCATCACAGCATTCCATGTGGCTTTATCCAATTTAAAGGGCCACCTATCTGTTTCTCATATATAAATCTTCCATATGACATACATGTGATACCATTGTGAGCATCTCTGTTTCTCTCTCTTGCCCCTGATTTGACCCCTTAGAAAACACACATTTTCTTTACCATGGTAATACTTTCAAAACACTGTGACAACTGAGAAGCAAAGGAACAAAGCAGCAAAGGGGTGTGACAAGGAATAATCTTTAGAAAACCATGTTTATGAAGAAACACCTATAGCTGCAGTACCCCAGCCAAAATGCCCCTTGGAGTTAAGTACCATTATATTAGAAATATGCAATGTAGTTGTAGCCGTGCTGGTCCCAGGATATTAGAGAGATAAGGTGGGTGAGGTAATGTCTTTTATTGGACCAACTTCGAGCTACATTAGCTCGAAAGCTCATCTGTCTCACCAACAGAAGTTGGTCCAATAAAAGATATTACTTCACCTTGTCCATTATATTAGAAAAGCAGTAATAGCTATAGGTTGAAATGCAAAATCCATTATAAGCCCCTGTCCTATGATTGCTCATAACTTTCTCAAACAGATTCCATTAAGTCTGAAGTTTTCCATGGTGGGTCTCCACCCAGGGGTGACATATCTGGAAAAATGTCTATTGAATAGTAAAATCTATTCAACCTTATTGAGCTCTGCATGTGATTACAGGAGGGTGGGAGGGAAAGGAATTTAATTTCTTGCAAACATCACAATCATTTTAAGAGGTCTAGGACATTGTAAAATCAAGTGGAGAAGAGACACCTCCCTAGAGGCCACATGATGGAGAGGAATGGGCACAAATCAGAGAGCTTCTATGCCACTGGTTGTCTCAATAAATGATCTGCCCTTACATGATGTATCGCAAATGGTATTTAGTTAAGCCTCAAAACACCCCCATGGAGGTGGGTATTATCCCCATTTCATGGACGGAGAAATGGAGGCACAGAGATGTCAAGGTCAATACTTCCAGAAGTGATCACTAATTTTGAATGGCTTAAATTTTGGGTGCCCAACTTGAGACATAAATCTCAAATACCCAAAAACTGAGGCACCCAAAATCAGTGGCTACTTTTGTTTTTACTTGGGCACTGGTGGCACCTCAATCTCTCCTGTTCTCTGCCTGTGGCACACAACAGTTTTGTTTTCTGAGGCCTGAAATGCTTTAGTTTAACCCAAGTTTTGTGCTCAATACTGGAGTAATTAACGTCCTGTGTTATACAGGAGGTCAGACTAGATGATCTGCTGGTCCCTTCTGGCCTTAAACTATGAACAAAATGGATTTTTAACCTCCTAGGAACCAGATTCTCAGCTAGGCAGAGTTGGCTCAGCTCTTCCTCGAGATAGGCAGAGTGCCATGCAGTTTAGGAAAGGTTTTCATAGAAGATCTTAAAAACTGAAGATCTCTTCAATATAGGCATTAAAGAACCCCTATTGCATTTTGTAAGAGATGGAGTTTACCGCAGTGTAACAGTAGATTTCATCTCTACTTATAATCATTCTAATTACCTATGCGTTGTTTGGCTGTCTCCCTCTTCTCCCCTCCCCCCCCCCAAGGCAATGTAGCTGTGTAACTTATTTGAGACACAAGGTGCTATATAAATGTAAATTACCATTACAGTGACTTCCATGTAATTGGGCCATGCTAGATTGGGATGGCTATTTGATTGTGTTGCCTCCCAGGAAACTGACTTAACCTATAAGGATATATAGTGAATAGTAATGACCAATGTGTAATTGGGACAGTATTAGCAAAATTTTGATTCATGAGGATTAATTTTGCTAGTGCTAATTAGTTAAGTGATTAATCGGGTGTTAAATACCTTTGCATTTCTAAAGTCTGGTCTCTTGTGGTTTGACCTGCATCCACTGATCTTAATGGGAGTTTTCTGATTGGCATCAAGGTGAGATGAATCAGCACATTAATAGAGAAGTTTCCCAGTACAAATTAAGGGGTATATCTTTCCCAAGTAAAGAGTCAGCCTTGGTTAAGGGTGGCAGGATTCTGCTGGCATCAACCTGAATAGTTCCAGGGTATGAAATTTACAAGGTTCCTCATCAAACTGGGGAGAAAAAATGGAAGTTCCTTCCAAAAAGAAAAAAAAATAGCACTGATGAAATAGAAGTAAAGCACTGAAAAAGATATCTGGGAAAGCAAAACTCAGGTAGACAGCTCAGCCTTTACGCTGGTCCTTGTACTTAAAATTTAAAACAAAGTCTCTCCTCTTATCATTATAAATTAGCTCCAGACCTAAAACAAGCACCTCTCAGTTGAAGCTCCACACCTTTGAGGATCAGTATTGACATAAATGGGGCTTCATTCAGGCATGAGAGCCATGTACAGTTCATTCCAGGATCAGGGCCTATATCAATCAACACAGTATACAACAACATCCAACATGAATTTCTTTGTGAAATGTTACCTACAGAAAGTTGCAGTAGAGTGTGGCCTTTGGAACTAGCTTGCATTTTAAGCATCAATGAGCTATACATCACAAGTCAAGTTTGAACAAACTCGAATCTGCAAGCTTAACAGGCTGAACCTTGAAAAACAGCAAGGAGAAACTTTCATTTGGATTTTTAAGATAATTCAAACCAAGAGCAGTTTGGCCCGCAAAATCCTGGGAAGCATTTTATCTTTGAAAGAGTCATACTTAGGGTTGCCAGGTGTCTGGTTTTCAACCAGAACACCCCGTCGAAAAGGGACCCTGGCGGCTCCGGTCAGCATCGCCGAACGGGCCGTTTTAAAAGTCTGGTCAGCAGTGCTGCGGGTCTAAGGCAGGCTAGTCCCTACCTGTCCTAGCACCGCGCTGCACCCCAGAAGCAGCCAGCAGGTCCGGCTCCTCGGCTGGGGGGCGGAGCATGGGGCTCCGCACACTGTCCCTGCCCCAAGCACTGGCTCCACACTCCCATTGGGCTGGAACCACCACCAATGGGAGCTGGGGGGGGGGGGCAGTGCCTGCGTGCGAGAGCAGCACAGGGACCCCTGGCCTCCCCCTCCTTCCCGCCTAGGAACCAGACCTGTTGGCCACTTCCAGGGCACAGTGCGGTGCCAGGACAGGCAGGGGGCCTGCCTTAGACCCGCAGCACCACTGACAAGGAGCTGCCTGAAGTAAGCCCGTGACCCAGCACCCTGCCCCCGCATCCTGCCCCCACACCCTGCCCCAGCCCTGAGCCCCCCCATACCCAGAGTCCCCTCTTGCATCCCAAACCCCTCAACCTTGGGCCCACCCCAGAGCCTGCATGCCCAGCTGGAGCCTCACCACCCCTGGACCCCAACCCCCTGCCTCAGCCCTGATCCCCCTCCCGCCCTCCGAACCTCTCGACCCCAGCCCAGAGCACCCTCCTGCACCCCAAACCCCTCATCTCCAGCCCCACCCCAGAGCCCACACCCTCAACCCAGAGCCCGTATGCCCTCATGCACCCCAACTCCCTGCCCCAGCCCGGATCTCCCTCCCACACCCTGAACCCCTCATTTCTGGCCCCACCCTGGAGCCCGCACCCCCAGTTAGAACCCTCACCCCCTTTCACACTCCAACCCCCTGCCCCAGCCCTGTGAAAGTGAGTGAGGGTGGGGGAGAGCGAGCCACCGATGGAGGGGGAATGTAGTGAGCAGGGGACGGGGCCTCGGGGGAGGGGCAGGGCTAAGGTGTTCAGTTTTGTGCTTAGAAAGTTGGCAACCCTAGCCCTCTCCCACACTCCAAACCCCTCATCCCTGGCCGCACCCCGAGCCTGCACCCCCAGCCAGAACCCTCACCCCTCCTGCACCCCAACCCCCTGCCCCAGCCTGGTGAAAGTGAGTGAGGGTGGGGGAGAGCAAGCGATGGATGGAGAAGGGGCAGGGCAGGGCCGGGGCCTCGGTGCAGAGGTGATTGGTTTTGTGCAATTAGAAAGTTGGCAACCCTAGTTACACTTGTAGGTACCAGATGCTTCTGAGACCAAAGTCTTGTTAAAAAGGGATTAAAAACAGTTTTGTGGATAAAGTAGGCAGAATCTCCAACCCAAGTGTTCAAAAATTGAGCCGGACTCCCAAAAATCATTAGATTGGCTTAAAAGTCAGGAGAGGTTTTTTTTTTTAATAAAAACATTAAAATAAATAATATATTCTGGGTTCTTCTGCTTTTTGATTCTTTCTGGTGTGCTCAGGTCATGGTTTTAGGCTCTTATCCACAAACAGGAGAGCCTGAAACTTTCATTAAAAAAAAAAAAAAGCTGATTCTCACAGAATCAAATAATTCCAGGAGCTGGGAATTCAAGTAAAACACCAAATATCACTAGATTCACGGTACAATTGCAAGAATTGGCAACACTACAAAAGAGGCTGCTCAGACATTTGATTTCTATTCCTGGCTCTGCAAAAGATTTGCGGTGTGGCCTTGCACAAGACACTTCTAATTTCAATACACCTCAGTTTCCCTATCTGCAGTAATACCTACCTGCTTTGGGGGCCAAGGGTTGCAAGGGTTAACTTATTAATATACATAGAGAGCTTCAAACTCTGTATATAGAAAACATAAAGGCAAAGTATTTTTACTAAAAACACGTGTTAGCTCAGAACACCTGGGAGTTAAGGTTGTCTCAGTTAAAGACAAGTATGTTTGTAAGGAAGAAATTCTGTAGTTTTAAATTAATGAATGTATAAGATCAGCAAGTTGAATCTTTCTCATTTGTCTTTTTAGATTGATTCACAGCGAGTGACTTAGCACACTGGGCCATCTCAAGAGTTCATAGAGAAGCTGAGCTCATCTCAAACTTGAGACCATCACAAGCTTTAGGCCACTCAATGTTAAACATTCATAACTTTAAAGGCCACTCAATCTTTAAAAAAAAATCAAGACAAGTCTGAATACTATGTGTTCTGTACTGTATCTTAATTATACTTTGCTCAAAGCACCTTACAAAGAAAAATATCATTATCCTCATTTTACAGATGGGGAAACTGAGGCACAGGGCAGTGGTGTGACTTTCCCAAGGTTACAGTAGTGGAGTCAGGTAAAGAAACACAGATCTCCTGATTCCCAGTCTTGATGTATAAATTGCAAATTTAAAATGATACAGAGAGATCAGATTTTTAAAGCATAAACACAGTAAACATGAAGGGTTTGACCTTAACTCTGTGTTTCCTGACTCCTGAAATCTTACTTTCTCAATGACATTGCTGACTTAGATCCAGATCCTGCAAACTCTTATGTACATGCTCAGCTTGATTGTCTTCCTACTCGACCGATGTTAACTGGACTACTCAATGTAGCATATTAAGCAAGTGCATCAGTGTTTGCAGGATCAGGGCCATAGCATTCATTTTTTCCCCTCACAGAGAATGAATTTTTATAAATACACACACACACACACACACACACACACTTGCAGCAAACCAAAAATGTATCAATATATAAGTATATGCGCACGCCCCCAAACAGCCATTCGAGAGAGATATTACTGTGAATTTGTATTGATTGAGAGCAGACAAGCAAACACTGTAATACCAGAAATTCATCCCCAGAAGTCCTTCCTAAATCTTCTTATAGTGCTTTTCTGGTGAGGTAAGAAGTCTCAGCTACAAACAAAGCACTTTCCTTCACTCCCTTCTTTCTGGCTGTCCATGGTTCACCACACTAGTTGCTGTGGAATTTATTGCACGCTGACTTGCTCCTTGTTGGGGGAGGGAAAAGCCCTAACAAAATACTTATATCTATAAACAACACTGCTTCCAGTTCATAGGTTCCTAATGAAATGCCTTTGCCAGGCAGACAATTCAACACTGAAACATTTGCTGTTTACAGCAGCAAGGTACAAGACAGTGTCGCAGAAGACTTGTAATACAATGTAACGCTTGCTTATATGCTGTTGAGTAAACACTGCACACTACAACCTGGCATGGGGCTATAGTGAAATAATGGATCGCACTGGAATGGTTACACCATCATTTAGAGATGTTCTTTTGATTCCAGTTACTGACCTACAATTAACTTTGAATCTATTCTGAATGAAACAAATGTCCAAAGACAGTGACACTAAACAATCAAACAAAGAGAAAAATTATCCAGAATGGTTTGACTTTTAAAGGAATATCATCTATTTTAAATTCACATTTCTGTCTGAAAAGTTCCTCTTCAGTACTTAAGAGGAACAAGTAAAAATGATTATAAACAGAGAAGTCAGCCAAAAAAATCTTTTTTTTTTCATTTTGTTTATTGTGTGCATGTGACAGCACTCTGTGTATAGTTGGACTTAGGATTTCCCTTGTATAGTAACCAGTTTCTCTCTTGCTAATGAAATGCTTGTCAGTGTCAATGTGAGAGCAGAAAAACACTCATAAAAATGCTAAGGGTCTTTTTAAAAATTCAGGCCATGGTATTTAAAGAGGGCTTTTTAAAATGAGTCAGTTTTTAAAAAAAATCAATTTGATGACATCCCTTTAAGCATAATGAAACACTTCCATATTTTCACTATTAGCATGATGGAGTAAGAAATACACAAGTAATATGTGGGGGACCAAGTGTGCTGTATCGTAAATCAATTAGACTTTTGTCACTGACTTATGTGGGAGCACGAGCAAGCCTCATTTATTTGGAAGATGCCCCATTTCTAACACAAAGTAATGAGCTACTTTGCAGCACTATTATTTTTGGTATAGTAGTTTGTGATCTCATCTCCAGTAAGCATATATAATGTTTTTATGGGATTTGTTAGAAAAATCAATGGCTTAGTTAGTAGTATAGATTTTCCCTGTATCAAAATGTTTTGCCATACTATTAAAACACACAATACCCTATTATCTAGTTTGCCTATCCATGTTATGAAAAGTCAAATAAACTACATTCTTTATGCCACAGGACTTCACAGGACACTGCGATGAAATTAGTTTACCCAGAAAGAGAAATTAGCCCAGAAGTTTTCAAATTCTAGTTGTATTGCACAGAATCCAAGACTATCAACATATATGTGCAAACATACAGGACAAAAAGGGTTCCATTGTTTTCAGTGGGATAAATAACTTTTTATTGCTGGCTGTACAACCTTTAAAATGCTATGGCAATCACCATTTCTTTCTACCCATAGACTATCATAAAATGTTTCTGAGCAGTAACAGTTATGAACACATTCCTATCCAGCTTGTGAGTGAAACAAAATGACTCCTTAAGAAACAAAAGTTATTAAAACATAAATGGGAGGAGAGGTAATTAAACAGAAATCATTATCTATATGGATCTGCTGGATAGGAAAGTTCTGGACAAGAGAGGATACTTTATTTTTTCCACTCTCAGCTTTATACCGCCTCCAACTTACAATGGGAAACTTCACCATGTAGCATGTTCAATAGGCCAAATCACAAAGAAACGCACTGCTCAGGCCCCTCACAAGGCAAAGTGTGCTGCACTCTGCTCTCACAACACTGCCCTACATGTTCATAGATGAGAGCCACAAATCAGTTGATTAAAAAACAGCACCAACCCACTGCTTGTGGAAATACAAATACTGCATCCCTTCCACCACAGCAAACTTCCTACAAACTTTAGAGCAGCAGCATCAACAACAAAACCCAGGATCTCCAAACAGTAAGGAGCCAGGTACCAGGTATTAATTTAAACCATCCACCAGGAACGAAAATCACGCCTCCAACTCTAAACTACTTCTACACTGGGTTCCCCCCACTGTATTCACAATTACAGAAAGGCATTCCTGACTGCCAAACTGCAATGCTAGTTCCCCCCCTTTGTGCAGTGGAAATCAAGATAGTTTGAGACTTGTTTATAGTTGTCAAGATGCCGTGCACGCCTGGGGAAATAAATAAATAAATAAACCCTCACCGATCATCTTTGAAAATTAAAAAAAAAAAGGCAGATACATTTTGCACACTGTGAAGATACCTTATGTAGGGCGTTTGCATATCAAACACTAGTGCAAGCGCAACGTGTTCACATTTGCAGTAAGTTATTATAGTCTAAGAAAACAGGTCTTTCCTGATCATGCTAAACTATCATTTTCATAAAGCAAATGTTTCTCTTTATATTTCTGCAGGAGACCTTTATTTTTCCCCTCTCTCCCTCCCTCCCTCCTAAAAGCACAAAAAGTTCACATTCACTCTTCGTGTTCATGGACAAACAGACACCAGGTTTAACCAGTAATCACTGAGTATTTACTGCCAAAACTCAACCAGCAAACAAACAAAACAAGCTTGACTTCCCGGCTCGCTTATGACAAGGATTTAATTGTATATTTAAAGAAGAAGGAAAGGAAACAGATAGCAAGGTTAAACTAAAAGGTAACGCACAACAGCGAAAACAAGCTGCATCTTTTCCCCCCAAACCCGGTTCACACACCCCTCCCAAAAGAGAGATCAGTTAGAAATATAACCACGGCAATCTTCCACGCTGCAAACATTGTCTGGATCTAGGCAGGTTTCAAAATGGGAAAATGGGTTTTTACCTTGATGCAACACTGAGCAGGAGCCTCAGACATGTCTCACAGAAAGGGGGGGGGAAAGGAGAGAGAGATCAGGAAGTTCTCAGTTTTTTTCCACTTTCCTTTCCTCTCCCCAACCCAGAAATCCTTCACAGACAGACGTAATCATTTAAGGAGAAGTTACTCCAACCATCTTTCCAAATAACCCCAAAGATCCTGCAGATCTGCCCCTAGGAGAGGCAGCCCGCATAGTTTTGTAGTGATGTTTGGTTGCTGGTTGTTTTTTTTTCCCCTTTGAAGGAACGGGTGAATATGTTTGATTTAATTTGCCGGTGTTATGTTTTGAGATCTGAAGGGTGAGGCTGGTTTTCTCGCTCTCTCCCCCTCTCCGTGAATGTTTTCCTTCCTGGAAGAGAGAAACTGAAAGACAGAACTGAGAGAAAGCTCTTTGCTCATTGATCTTGAGAGTTTCAGGGCTGAAACTGACGTGAATTCCCAGCACTGAGCTCTGCCTCTTAAAGGAGCCCTGCCACCAGGAAATAAAAGCTCATGTTACCGTCAGGCAACAGGGAAATAAATGCAGGGCAAGGTAGGGGGAGAAAGAAAGGGGGGAATCTGCTGACACAAAAGGGTGTCCAAATTGATGGTGAAACTAGAGAAGGGAGGGGGAGTTTAATAGTTATGTTCTCAAACCTGGTACAGACAAAACCAACAAACCAGGAAACAAGAAAATGGAATAATAGAAGAAGGAAAGAAACAGATTTTTTTTATTGATAGTTCATTGCCCGAAGATCTGTTAAAATTTAAACGCAGAAACATCTGCGTGGAGGGGAGAGTCAGGCTTGGAAATGTTACATCGATCTTTGCTCCAATAACTGCAGAATTGTGAATAGCCTTCCTCAACCCCCTCAAAAATTACACACCATTAACAACGGTAAAGTGTGTGTAGCGGGAGCGGGGGCTAAAGAAGAAAATGGATCACAACGTGAGGATCAAAATGATTTGAGGAAATAAAACAATAGGCTTTGTTCTGCTTGCCGAACGTTGCCTCTTTAAGAATATCTACCAGGAAATGGGAGCTCGGGTTACAAACTGCACACAGGGAAATCTGGGCAGAGAGGTACACACAAGAGACAAAAGCATGAAGGGGCAGTGAAGAGACAGAGGGGATAAGACAAGAAAAGAATCCTTTAGCCAAAGAGACAGAGGGGGAAAGAAGAGGGAAAATTATGCAGTAAATCAGAGGTGGAAAAGTTCCTTACCAGAAAATATGTATTTAGCATAAAAAAAGAATGGATAGTAACACTTCCCCTTCCCAAAGGAGAGAACTAAACTGCCTTTGGCCTGGGTTAGGTTTCAGGGCTGTTCATTTTAAAGAATCGGCTGCTGGCTTGCAAGTGAGTCTTTAAATGAAGCATAATGGCAATACAAGATGTTAAAATAAATGTTTTCCATTTGATTGCAAAATCAAAGAGATGAAGAGAAGAGCGAGGCGGGAAAGAGTTTAGTTATGTCCTCAGCTCCCCAGGGCTAGTCTGATATTCAAAGCCCTATTCCCAGCCCATTGAAAAATGGGGTCTGGTGTCTCAGGCAGATTTTTTTTCCCCCTAGAAGGGAGAGGGAAGTTGTCGTTTACTTTTTATTGTTTTTTAATCTGCATTGGCAGGAAAATGTATTAGATTAGTGACTGGGTCTCTTCCATTCTATATGTTAACTGTTCATATATCTATAAAAGTAGGTTATATTGTCTTGTATCTGACTTACTGAGCTATAACTCTATCTATATCATGTTGTATGTACACACTGTCTGTCTGTCTAGCTATTTATCTAGTGCAGTATTGCCAACTCCTGCGGTATTGCGGTAGTTTTCTTAAAGCGCCAGATCCTGGAGTCATGTAATTGCATAAGAATCTCAGCTTTCATCTTTAAGTTTCTAGCCCTCATGCTTTTCAAGAAAAGACTGACCCTTAAAGGCTCACAAAACATATAAAGCAAGTAAAGAGAACCCAACCTTTTTTAATCGCATGATTTTTAAGCGAATGCCAAAATTTGGGGCTCCTGATTCCTTATTTTTGAATGTTTGGTGTTGGACATGGGGCTTCCACCATGTCCCTTTGGAGACTGTTTCATGGTCTAACAGGTCGCATGGCGAGGAAGATATTTGGGCTACCTTTTCATTTGTCTAGTTTCACCCAATTACTCCTAGTTCTATCGATGTATTATACTGGTTGTACTAAACCATTTCTCTCCCTCCTGGATATTGACGCCTTTCAAGTACTTGTACCCAAATATCACATCCTTTCTTAGGGCTTGTCTACGCTTAAAATTCTACAGTGGCACAGCTGTGCTGTTGGAGTGCTTCAGTGAAGACATTACCTATGCTGACTGCTGGGGTTCTCCCATCAGCGTAGGTAATCCACCATCCCACGAGGGGGTAGCTATACTGATGAGAGAATTCCCCCATTGACTTAGCACTGTCTCCACCAGAGGTTAGGTCGGTTTAACTGCATCACTCAGGGGTGTGGATTTTTCACAACCCTGAGTGACGTAGTTATATTGACCTAATTTCCTAGTGTAGACCAGGCCATAGTCACTGGATTTAGTTCTTTTCCTCATTCATTCTTTCCCTCAGGCTAATAAACTGTTAGAAACTAAAACTTTAGGGAAAGTTAAAGTAAGTTGCCAGCTATCAAAAGTATTTGACTGAAGCAAAGGGGGTAATATGTGGGGTACCTTTGGAGATTTAAAAAAAAAACACAGGAAAAGAGTGGTAGTAAGCAAACAGTTAATTAGTAAGTAAGGAGGAGAAAACATGCCATCAACAGCAGTGCTGGTTACATTTAAGGGCAGGACTTGCCTGAGAAACTAATACTAGGGCAGCATCAGATATTTAGACCCAAGCCATATATCCCCCTCCCCTAAGGTGCTATAAGTGCCAATGATATAGGCAAATGTTTGTAAAGGGAAAATGAGATGCAGTACATGTGGGAGTGAGCATTCCTATGAAAATTGTGTAAAAGGGGTGGAGGTCAAGTGTAGTAACTGTGGTGGGAATCTGTCTGGCACACAGAGGCTATATTGTGGCAAAAGAGACAAGCTAAAGAGATACAAAAGACAAAAAATGTTATCAAAATCTTGTGAGGAAGCTGTAACTAGGAAAAAGAAGAGCAAATCAGCACAGGAAAAGGGGAACTGCAGATGCAGCCTCATTCTATAAAAAATATTATAAACCCTGCAGAAGGAACAGGTGATAAAATATTAATAGAGAAAAAAGAAAGATTTATTGCATGTGTGATAGAAGTGATAAATTGCACATCACATACAGGGGGAAAAATCAGAAAAACTGAAAATTATAGCCAGGGTCATGGAAAAATACTTGTGTGTTGGTAATCTGTTAATGGATCATTTTCATGCAATCTTGAATGAGGGCAATAGTGAAGTATGACTAGTGTGGGAATCACAATCTTTTGCTGGAATGTGCACAGTTTGATAGCACATGGTCAAGAACAAAAAGAAAATACACTAAAACAGATCTCATATGTATCCAGAAAACATGGTTGGTTGAAAAGTTTGCTTTGAAAATTCCAGGCTTTTAGACAAGACCAAAAACTAAGTAGAGATGGAAGTGTTTGTACTTTCATAAGGGAACGATTAAATTACACAGAAGTAGAGAATGAAGAAATAAGTCTCGAATATAATGCTGTTGAGATCCCAGTGGAGAGGAGAAATATTTCTTTAAAGATTTATAATATCTATAACCCATATGGGACATTATAAAGCTCAGAATTACAAGAAATAATGAAGAATGCTAAAAGACCATATATATTATATATGTGACCTAAACAGTCATAAATAAACTGTGGGGAAGTAGGACAACTGATAGTAATGGCGCATGTCTAGAAAGACTCATTGATGAAAATAATCTAGTGGTTTAAAATGATGGCACCCCTACTAGACTGAATGCAGCAGATGGTAGGTTTTCTTCCTTAGACCTGATATTGCAAGCAAATGCAACTGGGAAATATATAAGGAAGAAGGAATAGGGAGTGATCATTTCCCTATACTTATTACTTTTCAAGGACAAGGTAAAGTTGAAAATAATAGAAAATTACCCACCTTAAATCTTAAGAAAACTAACTAACAATGAAAAATACAATTAATAGTGAAGATCTAATGAAATATAAAAGAACTAAGGCCATAGCACAAAAAAAAAAAAAAAAAAAAAAAAAAAAAAAAAAAAAAAAAAAAAAAAGAATTGGAGAAAGTATTGTGGGAGTCAAATAAAGATACCAAAATATACAGGCAAATTAGAAGAATGAGTGGATTTCAGACTGAGAGTAATCACATCCCAGCTCCTATTGGAACTGACAAAAAATAATTTTAAGTTCTGATAATGAGAATGAGAGAACAGATGTTTTTAGCAGAAATTTTCTGAGGGATGAGTAATGATGAAAATCAAAGTGTAGTTTTGTGCCACATTAAAGGACAATTCATTGAAGAGAGGTATAAACCTATATGCAGTGGGGGAAGCATGAAGATACTATACTGAATGAAAAGTTTTATATGCAAGAACTTGAGAAAGCTATTGATATAAACAAAAATATGTCCCCAAGCAAAGATAATGTCTGCAATATAGTGTTCAGATATCTTCCTGAAAGCAGTTTGAGGATACTTTTGGAATTCTATAATATTATATGGGAACAATGAGTGATATTGGTAGGGTGGAAAGATGCAGTAATAATTCCAATAAGAAAACCAGGCAAAAGATCCACAAAAGAGGATGCCTATAGACCAATTGCCCTTATGTCCTGTCTGGGTAAAATTATAGAGAGAATGGTGAATGACAGATTGGTTGTCTATTTGGAAACCAATGGCATTATATTTAAGGTGCAGAGTGGTTTTAGGAGAGGAAGATGCACCATTGACCATATTGTTAAATTGGAAACTGAAAAACAAAAAAATAAGAAAAAGAAAGGTTTCATGATAGCTATCTTTCTAGATATTGAAAAAGGATACAGCATACTATGGAGGGAAGGCTTATTGTACAAAACAGGCACAATCGAGGTAGAAAGAATGGATTGATGGATGGATTAGAGAATTTTTGAGTAAAAGGACCATGCAGGTCAGAATTGGGAATTTTGTGTCAACTATATATAACATTAACACTTCCCTGCTGTGTACCATTTTTATCAGTCAGCCCTTATTGAATATTATGGTAAATGATCTTCCAAAATGAGTAAGTGCTGGGGTAGGTGTCACTCTATTTGCAGATGATTGTGCTTTATGGGTTAGGAGCAGAACCTTGAGATGGCAGAAAAGAGAATCAACAGAGCATTACAAGAGACTTCAGGTTGGAGATGTGCATGGGGTTTCAAGTTCTCCATTGCTAAAATGAAAGGATTGATCTTTACAAAAAGAAAAGCTACTAAGGAATGTAAACTGTGTGGGTATGGAGAACAAATATAGTTAAGAAGTTTAAATTCCTAGGGGTAATATTTGATACTAAATTACTTTGAAAAACTCATATAGGATGATAAAGAGGAAATGCAAAGGAAGGATCAACCTGCTTAAAAGTATTGCTGGGACTTATTGGGGGGAAGATAAGAAAACACTGCCAGTGGTATAGAGCCTTGATCAGACCAGTTATTGACTATGTCTGCCAAGCTTTTGGATCAGTATAAAATCAGAATGAAAAAAAATTGATTTAATGTAAGCACAGGCAGTATGAACTGTGTGCGGTGAAGTTATTACAACACTCATATGTGCTACAGAAAGCTGCTAGTGAAATGCCAGTTACATTATGAATGAAATTAGTGGACCTAACTTTCTGTGCCAAATTAATGAGAATTGCAATGATGAAAGTACCAAACAAATATATGAGGATTTTTGGGAGTTCAACAGGTGACCTCTAGCACACAATGTTAAAACTCCATATGCCATTTGAGTTAAAATGTGGATGCAGTAATTAAAAGACAAGGAAAAGCTAAACAAAGTCAAAACTTTTAGTCATGAGCAAAATTCGTTACAGATGGCAAGCCACAAATCCAAACGTGGATTTAGATTTATTTTATAAACTTACGGGTAAAAAGGGGACCAGTAGGTATAAAAAATGAAGTGTACCAGCACATAGATGAAACGTGGAGTTGTTTTTGTCAAATATATATAGATGGGTCCAAAAAAGGAAAAACCAGGAAAAGTAGGGATGGTATTGTGTACCAGAATTAGTACATATAAAAGAATATCTGACTTTGTAGATGTCATGACAGCTGAACTAGTAGCAACCATGCTAGCATTAAACTGGATCTGGGATGTACACCCAACAGCTGCGGTCACTTTTTCAGATTCAGTATCAGGCCTCCTGGCAATAAAAAAGGGTGTCTCCATATAGAAGTGATTTAATGAATGAAATTATATTTCTAATAACAGATTTAGTGCAAATGGGGATACATGTAGCATTAACTTGGATCCCAGCACATATGGGGATAACAAGGAATGAAATAGAGGACAAAACAACTAAAAGCACTGTAAGAAATGGAAGGACTAACATAGAAATACCCCTGAGTAAACAGATATTTAGAAGCCTAGTACAGAAAAATTTAAAAGGGGAATGGCAAAATATGTGGATGAAAAAAGAGGAAGAAGATTTTTTTTTAAATTGTGCTCTAGAGTTGAGAATAATGACTTACCTCAGGGCCTGGATAGGAAAAGTGAAGTGATTTTATTTAGAGTACTAAGTGGCCATTGTGGTTTAAACACAAAACTTTTTTTTGAATAAATAAACACAAAGATGGACTATGTGTGCATTGTACGGTGGAAAAAACAACTGACCACCTTCTATAGGTCTGTAAGGGCTTTGATCAAGAAAGGGAAAAGCTTTCTGAGGGATTTAAAGGGCTTAAAGTAAGAAAAGTTACATTACATTATTGAGTAAAAATATTGGGGAAATGGGGTTGTATTAGAAAAGCGCTGTTACATTACCTGACAGACCCAGGACAGAACAAGAGACTATAAACAGCTAAGTGTTTAGGAATGATAGCTGGTGGTAGGGTGACAAGATGTCCTGATTTTATAGGGACAGTCCCGATATTTGGGGCTTTGTCATATATAGGCGCGTATTACTCCCCACCCCCATCCCAATTTTTCACACTTGCTATTTATTTGGTCACCCTAGCTGGTGGTCCAATCAAGTCTGTTTTGCCAAAAAGAAAAAGTCTGTGAGTGGTGTCACAGGCAGTGAGTAGGCTGCTGTGGAAGGCCCTGAGCTAAGGTCTGCAGGAGTCTGGGTACTCCTGGGAGCCCGGTGGTCTATGCTGGAACAGTGAAGGACACAAGGAACCAGATCCCAGCAGGGGCTGAGGATGGTACTCTGTCCAGGGCAATTAGACTAAGGGCCCAGTGCTCTATACTAGAGCCACAAAGACCCCCAGAAAAGGACTGGGAACAGGGCCCAGAAGGTGTGCAGAAGAGAAGTGCAGAAAAACATTTTTAAGAGAGTTTTTAGTTTGGGGTCCACAGCTAGTGAGTCTGCACACCAGCCTAGTCTGGCTGTCATCCACATCCCCTCTGTATAAAGACAGTTCTCCAAATGTCTATTTTCCTGCTTCTTTTCAACAGCTGTGTAAGAAGGGGTACCATGGTCAAAAGTTCATAAGTGCCTTATGCACCAAAGTGCTTAAGTCACTTTTGAAAAGTCAACTCCTTAAGTGCTTTTGAAAACTTTATTCAAGACCTTCATTGGCACTTAAGCTGTCCCCACCTCTTTTCTGGGTTTGTTCTTGTTACAGCAAAGTAGCACAGTCGCTCAGCCATTTCTGAATAATTGATTTCACATCTTTTATTAATGAGCCCAAATTCTCTCTAGTATTTCTTTTTTCCCTCTTGTCTATTTACAAAAAGCTCTTGCATTCCCCAACACCCCATTGTTATCATTAACGTGTTCTATTCTTTTGCTGTCCTTATCTTTTCCCTGCCTTTATCTTTACCCTGCAGGACTTAACCAACTCACTTATTTAGTTAACTTATCCTAGCTCCATTAGTGGTTATTTTTTGCCTTCAAAACTTTGAGCGCACTTGCTGTTTCTTGCTCCATTACTTTTTCCTGGTAAACTGTAGTTTGTTGTGCCTTAGTTATTCATTCTGTTTGGAAACTTCAGTCTTCTTCCACACTCATAGATTTTAATACTTTGTCCTATTGCATTTTACTCAAAAGGACCCCCAGTCCTGCATTGAAGTCCGTAGGGGTCTGCAAGGGTCCACTCACGGAGATTCAATGACAGGATCAGGGTCTTAATGAACAACATGCAATAGGAAAATACTAAAATAATTGAGTGTGGGAAAAATTGAAGCATACCTGCAATTAAGGCATAACAGACAACTTCTCCCCAGGAAAAGTCAGGTAAGTCAATAAGGTTTTGCATTGGTGCAAGACTCTTCCTGAGCAGATCCAATAGCAGAATCAGCATTTAGAGTCTTTCTTGACTCTTGAAACCTACTAACCTGTAAGTCAGTATTCCAGGAGCCAGGCATGCTGTAGTCAAGTTGCTCATGGTCATAAGTGCTAAAGTTGCCTTCATATCCTCAGTCAATTTCTCCCTATTGGTAAAGAGTTCGTCTACTCTTGCGGTAGGAGTCTCTGGTGCCTGGATCATGATGTTGTTCTCTATGAACCCTAAGAACTTCTTTGAAGATCAGCTGTTTGTCTTCCACAAGATGTCTGAGTAGTTAGTTAGGTGTGCGGTATCCTGGAGCTTGGAACTCTCAGACTTGAAGCTTTTCATTCTTCCTCTCAGAGGAGCCTAAGTCTCATTGAAAGTCAGTGGGTCTTAGGGTTCTATGGCTAGGGTGACCAGATAGCAAGTGTGAAAAATTGGGACAGGAGATGGGGAGTAATAGGAGCCTATATAAGAAAAAGACCCAAAAATCGGGATTGTCCCTATAAAATCGGGACATCTGGTCACCCTATCTATGGCCCAGATCCTAAAAGGTATTTAGGTGCCTAACTCCCACTGAGATCAATGGGAGTTAGGTGCCTGAATATCTGAGGATTGGGGCCTCAGTCACCCACCTCTGTTCAGCCATCATGAGCACCAGCTCCTACTCAGATACAATCACTCTTCACTGGGACTCTGGGTTTTCTTTCTCATGCTGTTGCCACCTCACATGAGACCTCTGAGCCCACTGCATTGTATTTATAGTGGGTGGTAAATATGCAAGAGCTGGTGGCTAAAGGGCGAGGATCCCTGTCATGACTTGCTCTGGATAAAGTCAAGCAGATGTTATCTGATGCCCCAATGACAATTTTTTTTAAAAAGAAACAAACCAAAAGACTTACATAGCTCTGGGTGCAATTTAAACAGAAGAGGAGAATGAAATAGGACTCAGCAAGATGCACTCGTAAGTAAATGAGAACAAGCGTGGCTGGGATATGGACCATATGTCAAAGTGTCTAGTTGGATTTGTTTGTGCTAGAGGTGAAGCCCAAAGTAGCACCAAGAGTTCAGGTCACTGAAGCATTTCCAGTCCACAGAGCCTTTTCAAGTTCCAGCTTCATCAGAAGGAGCAGAAGACACCGGGAATGGATGATCTACCAAGGAGAGGCAGCAGCTGTGGATGGAGCAGCTGGAAGAGGAGAGGTCAGGTACAGGCTGAATCCTGACTCTGGCCCTAGTAGTAGGGGCAGTAGCCACAGGAAGTGGGGAGCAGGAGAACTGCACAGAGGAGCTGATGGAAACCTGCCTCAAAGGGGCAGCAGTGGAGAGATGGCAAAGGATTTGGAAAAGTAGGTGAACCAATCAGGGTAAAATCTCCTCATCTGACCTACTTTAACCACGGTGTGCTTGCAGGTGTAAGTAGTTGGAGTGGAATTCTTTGTGTCTTTTCAGATACACATGGAATCTCGCCAGTCAAAGTCTGATGGTATGAGTGGAATCAGGGCCGGCTCCAGGATTTTTGCCGCCCCAAGCAGCAAAAAGAAAAAAAGGAAAAAAAAAAAAATAGCCGCGATCGCGATCTGCTTTACCGCCACTGCTTCAGTCTTCGGCGGCAATTTGGTCGCAATTTGGCAATTTGGTGGCTGCCCCCCCTTGCTCCAGGGGGGGCAGCACCCAAGCCAAGGGCACCGGGAGTGGGGGACCCGCCACCGAATTGCCGC
Source organism: Terrapene triunguis (assembly GCF_002925995.2). Taxonomy (NCBI): domain Eukaryota; kingdom Metazoa; phylum Chordata; order Testudines; family Emydidae; genus Terrapene; species Terrapene triunguis. Next base: position 15,102,316 of record NW_020664463.1, on the reverse strand, counting down.
CGAAGAGCCGGACATGCCGCCCCTCTCCATTGGCCGCCCCAAGCACCTGCTTGCTGGGCTGGTGCCTGGAGCCGGCCCTGAGTGGAATAAAGCTGTGCTATGGATGATGGCTCAGTCCCTGAATGAGGCAAAGCCCGGGTAGGGTGCACAAAATTGTACAAGAAATGAGCCAACGGTCTGCAGGATACACAGGGTGGGATTACATTTGCAAGCTCTTCTCCATAGCTATGAGGGCTAGAATTTTACTACTTAAAAAAAATGAAAGCTCAGTCATACAGAATCACATGACTCCAGGACCTGGACCTTTAAGGAAAACACGAGATATGATGAGACTTGCAGTAAAGGTGTGATAGGCAGCAATACTACATTCCATTAACATGTCTGTAGTGGGGTGAATACCCGCTCCAGCCCTGAAGGGGTTGGAAAAGCCCTGCAGAGGGCTGGGGCTGTAAAGGAGCAAAACCCCGGCTGATTGGGGAAGTGGCTTCTGCTGGGGCCACGCCTCAAACTGAGCCACTCAGCCTTATAAGAAGGCCAGGGTAGCCAGAGCTGAGAGTCTCCCTCTGACAGGAGAGAGAGACAGGCCTGGCTGCAGGGAGCTCACTGGGGACCTAGAGTAAGCCAGGGCTGGGGAAAGGCCTTGGGGGCTGGGAAGCCCTAGGCCAGCAACTCCCCAGGCTGCAGGGCCTGGTCCTAGGCCATATAGGTATTGGGGTTGCAGAGGGGCAGCCTGAGGGTGGGTAAAGGCAGCCAGTCCAAACCCCTTATTGCCTGTGATGATTGGCTGATACTGTAGTCTGCCCCAGGGCGCAGGGGCTAGATGGTGACTGGCAGTAGCCACGACTGAGGTGACATTGGGATTGGGGGTGGGGGTTCCCCTGGGTGGGGAGACCCAGAGAGAGTGAGGTACTGCCAGGGGGGGCAGCACCCAAGCCAAGGGCACCAGGGTCCGGGAGGGACACGGGGGGCCAGCGACAGGCGGGACACCTGGCCTGCAGAGGGCGCTCCGGATGCTGGGTGAGCTAATTCCCATGGATAACCAGCAGGAGGCGCCGTAGGGGTGAGTCCACTCCTGATTACAATGTCACATTCTAAAGAAAAAAATTAAAACCAAAATTAAAAGCTCCTTGTCAGAAAAAAACAGCATGAATCAAGTGTCTTAAATTATTTTGGCTGGTGCCTGTTTCTCTGACATCCTTAATATCTTCCAAAAGAACTTTATAGAGTTGATGCCAAGTTATCAGCCTGGAGGTTGCCCATATTCTGTAATGTTCTCACCTGCTGGTGCTTATTGTGTTGTATCGCTCCATGGTTGATGACAGGATTACGATTATCATGCAGGTTATAAACTGTAATGTACACGCTCTCATGCATGTCATTGTAACCCTCTGTCTTGCTGGCCGTAAACTGGTGACATAAATTGTTTTGTAGCCAGATTAACATTATCTAGGAGATTTAATACACACAGTCCAATCTGAGCAACAACTTTGTACCCACAGTATCTGACCACACACTTGCAGTGTGTGCCCAATATCCCTCTGAATGTGAAAAATCCCATGCCAGGGGTGAGTGCTGAACACAAGCAAATCCCATTGAGCCTGTTTCTCCACTCCGTTAGATTGATTTTAAGTGGTGTATCCCCACTAACTTCAATGGAATCACAATGGTGGAAAGGAGGAGACTCCAGCCCAACGGCTTCAATGGGAATAGAGGGCACTCCGCATCTTGCCAGATAAAGCCCCAGGTGAATGACAATACCAGTGTGAGTGCAGCACCTAGGGCACAACTGATTTATCTGCTTTGCTTTTCAATAGTTCCAGTGGTGTCATGATGTAGGATTTTATAGCCTATTAAATCATACCTGGCATTTATGGATCTAGTTTAGTGTGCATGCATTAAGGATAGGCAGTAGTCTCTCCACAGTCTGGAGGCAACCAGCTAAGGTAGCAACTGGTTCCTATTTTAAAGTCATATTCTGCATACCCACACTCTTTTGCTTGGAAAATTGATTTATTCTGAAACTTGCTAGATTTATTCTGAAGACAAAGGTTTCTGCAAAGTATGGGAGGGCAGGGAATCTGTCAACTGCTTTTTGAGCTATAGATCATTACAAATACCCTGATTTGACATGGACTTTTGTCTAACATTTCTTGTACCCTTTCAGGGTCAATAATGATTAGTCACTGCCCTGAGAGCTTTGCCATTGACTTCAGTGGGAGCAAGATCAGGCATTATATGTGAATGTGTGTTGTTCTCTTCTGGTTGCACCTTAGAAAAACAAGGATATTTCCAAGGGAGACGGTTAATATAGCCAAGAATGATGCTAAGGTTATGGCCAATGGAGGCAAATGAGCAGTCTGAGCCCTGGTCTACACTACGAGTTTAGGTTGAATTTAGCAGCATTAGGTTGATTTAACCTTGCACCCGTCCACACGACCAAGCCTGTTTGTCGACTTAAAGGGCTCTTAAAATCGATTTCTCTACTCTTCCCTGGCAAGGGGTTTAGCGCTAAAATCGACCTTGCTGGGTCAAATTTGGGGTAGTGTGGACGCAATTAGATGGTATTGGCCTCCGGGAGCTATCCCAGAGTGCTCGATTGTGACCTCTCTGGACAGCACTCTCAACTCAGATGCACTGGCCAGATAGACAGGAAAAGCCCTGGGAACTTTTGAATTTCATTTCCTGTTTGGCCAGCATGGCAAGCTGATCAGCACAGGTGACCATGGAGTCCCAGAATCGCAAAAGAGCTCCAGCATGGACCGAACGGATCTGATTGCTATATGGGGAGAAGAATCTGTGCAGGCAGAACTCCGTTCCAAAAGATGAAATGCCAATATATTTGCCAAAATCTCCAAGGGCATGATGGACAGAGGCTACAACAGGGACACACAGCAGTGCCACATGAAAGTTAAGGAGCTGAGGCAAGTCTACCAAAAAACAAAGGAGGCAAACGGTCGCTCTGGGTCAGAGCCCCATACATGCCGCTTCTATGATGAGCTGCATGCAATTCTGGGGGGGTCCTTACCACTACCCCACCACTGTCCGTGGTCACCTGCAAGGGGGGAGTCTCATGCAACAGGGATGAGGATTTTGTGGATGAGGAAGATGACGATGAGGAGGAGGTTGAGGATAGTGCACAGCAGGCAAGCGGAGAATCCCTTCTCCCCGGCAGCCAGGAACTGTTCGTCACCCTGGAGCCAATACCCTCCCAGCCCCCGCAAGGTGGGGTCCCGGACCATGAAGCCGGAGAAGGCACCTCTGGTGAGTGTATCTTTGTAAATATAATACAGAGATTAAAAGAAAGCATGTTTAATGATTAATTTGCCCTGAAGACTTGGAATGCATTCGCGGCCAGTATAGCTACTGGAAAAGTCTGTTAACGTATCTGGGGATGGAGCGGAAATCCTCCAGGGACATCTCCATGAGGCTTTCCTGGAGGTACTCTAAAAGCCTTTGCAGAAGGTTTCTGGGAGGGCAGCCTTATTCTGTACTCCACGGTAGGACACTTTACCATGCCAAGCCAGTAGCAAGTAGTCTGGAATCATTGCAGAACAAAACATTGCAGCAAATGGGCCCGGGCTATGGTGGTATTCAAGCAACATCCATTCTTTATCTCTCTGTGTTAGCCTCAGGAGAGTGATATCATTCATGGTCACCTGGTTGAAATTTGTTTAAGGGGATATTCAGAGGTGCCCGTTCCTGGTGGGCTGTTTGCCTTTGGCTGAAAAGAAATCATCCCCACTGTTAGCTACGCGGTGGGAGGAGGCCCGTTCATGCTGAGCTGTTCGCGTTTGGCTGACAGGGATCTTCCCTGATACTAGCCAAGTGGTGGGGGTGGCAGGGGTGAAGCAATCATCCCAGAGAATTGGGCGGGCGAGGGGGTTGGATTGTGCTGCACATTCACCCTAAAACCGCAGCCCCTCCTTTTAAATGGCCAACCCAATGGGCTTTGCTTGGTATGGGAAAGGAGGGCACTGCTGTTTGAAACCATTCCCACATGTTATGAAGGTTGAAGAAGCCAAAACCCTTTGCCTTACCATGGCTGCCTGCAAGCCAAATTCTGTTGCCCAGCCGAGCGTATGTGATGTTTCTCACCAAACCGGCAGGCACTCAATATAAGAGGCAAAATGCAACCTTGTACCAAAGCACATGTGCTATGTAATGTGAATCACTTGATTCAGTGTGAAATAGTCTTCCCTTTATTCTCTAAAATGTATCTTTTTAAATACTACTCTCCCTTTTTTTTCCCTCCCACAGCTGCAAATGTTTCTACGCTCCCCCTATTATCTCCGTCCCAGAGGCTAGCGCAGATTAGAAGCCGAAAAAAACGCACTCGCGATGACATGTTCTCAGAGCTCATGCAGTCCTCCCCCACTGAAAGAGCTCAGCAGAATGCGTGGAGGCAAACAATGGCAGAGTCCAGGAAAGCGTTAAATGAACGCAATGAGAGGAGGGAGGAGCACGCTGAGAGGAGGCAGGATGCAATGCTGAGGCTAATTGGGGAGCAAACTGACATGCTCAGGCATCTGGTGGAGCTGCAGGAAAGGCAGCAGGAGCACAGACTGCTGCTGCAGCCCCTGTATAACTGCCTGCCATCCTCCCCAAGTTCCATATCCTCCTCACCCAGATGCCCAAGAACGCGGGGGGGGGGGGGGGGGGGGGGAGGAGGCTACAGGCACCCAGCCATTCCACCCCAGAGGATTGCTCAAGCAACAGAAGGCTGGCATTCAATAAGTTTTGAACTGTAGTGTGGCCTTGTCTTTCCCTCCTCCCCTCCTCCACCACCCCACCCGGTGCTTCCCTCCTCACCCACCCCTCCTGGGCTACCTTGCGAGTTTCCCCCCCTATTTGTGTGATGAATTAATAAAGAATGCATGATTTTGAAACAATAATTACTTTATTGCATCTGAAAGCAACGATCGAAGGGGGGAGGTCGGTTGGTTTACAGGGAAGTAGAGTCAACCAAGGGGGCGGGTTTTCATCAAGGAGAAACAAAGAGAACTGTCACACCGTAGCCTGACCAGTCATGAAACTGGTTTTCAAAGCTTCTCTGATGCGCAGGGCGGCCAGCTGTGCTCTTCTAATCGCCCTGGTGTCTGGCTGCGCGTAATCAGCCACCAGACAATTTGCCTCAATCTCCCAGCCCACCATAAATGTCTCCCCCTTACTCTCATAGATATTGTGGAGCACACAGCAAGCAGCAAAAACAATGGGAATATTGGTTTCGCTGAGGTCTAACCTAGTCAGTAAACTGCGCCAGCGAGCTTTTAAATGTCCAAATGCACATTCTACCACTATTCTGCACTTGCTCAGCCTACAGTTGAACTGCTCCTTACTACTGTCCAGGCTGCCTGTGTATGGCTTCATGAGCCATGGGAGCAAGGGGTAGGCTCAGCCCCCAAGGATAACTATAGGCATTTCAACATCCCCAACGGTAATTTTCTGGTCTGGGAAGTAAGTTCCTTCCTGCGCCTGTTCAAACAGACCAGAGTTCCTGAAGATGCAAGTGTCATGGACCTTTTCTGGCCATCCCACGTCAATGTTGGTGAAATGTCCCTTGTGAGCCACCAGTGCTTGCAGCACCATTGAAAAGTACCCCTTGCGGTTTATGTACTGGCTGCCAAGGTGGTCCGGTCAGGGCCGGCTCTAGGCACCAGCAAAACAAGCTGGTGCTTGGGGCGGCACATTTTTAGGGGCGGCATGGCCGGCGCCAGAATGCCGCCCCTAAAAATGTGCCCCGGCCGCCCTAGCTCACTCCGCTGCTGCTGCCACGGCGCGCGAAACAGCTGATTCGCGCACCGCGGCGGCTCCGGGTCTCTCCCTCCCAGGCTTGGACACAGGGAGTCTCCCTGTCCGTGAACTTTGGGCAGAATCTACATTGTCCCTTCCTGTATTGCTAAATGGAAGCAGGGGATCTCAGCTAGCTGGGTTGGGTCTCCCAGTATGGAAAAGGTTGAGAACTACTGGTCCTACCCCATCTCAATTAAGGGTATGTCTACACTATGAAATTAGGTCGAATTTATAGAAGTCGATTTTTAGGAAGCGATTTTATACAGTCGATTATGTGTGTCCCCACTAAGCGCATTAAGTCGGCGGAGTGCGTCCACAGTACCGTGGCTAGCATCGACTTTCGGAGCGTTGCACTGTGGGTAGCTATCCCACAGTTCCCGCAGTCTCCACTGCCCATTGGAATTCTGGGTTGATATCCCAATGCCTGATGGGGCAAAAACATTGTCGCGGTTGGTTTTGGGTACATGTCGTCAGTCGCCCCTCCCTCCATG
>NW_020664463.1:15080061-15095635 GCF_002925995.2 Terrapene triunguis | reverse complement strand
TCCGAAGAAGTGGGTTGTAGCCCACGAAAGCTTATGCTCTAATAAATTTGTTAGTCTCTAAGGTGCCACAAGTACTCCTGTTCTTTTTATTAGCATTCAGGAGCTCCTCGCTCCCAGTCGGCACCTCAAACCACTACACCTTGCAGCCTCCTTGCTGGGCGAGGAAAGAAGGCTAATTTCCCAAGCACTTTGAGAGTGGGATGGTTAGAAATAGCCTAGGGCTGTTTCTAGAAAGTATCAGTGCTGAGGGTGAATTTCTAAGGAGAGGAGTGGAAAGGCAAATTCAGAAAAGACTGGAGATGAAGTAATTATTGGTATTCGTGGTTATGGAGGGAGCAGGGTTGAGGAAACAGAATCAAATGATAGGGAAGGAAAAGAGGTCAAAAGATCAGATAGATTTCTTAAATGGCTGTATGGCGTCCGAATGGCCTGGAGTTGGGGGAAGAAGAGGAGGAGAAAGGGAGAGGAGAAAAGTGGAATGGGAAGAGAGGAAGCAGAAAATAACAATGGGAAAGAATAAGGGGAGGGAAGCTGTTCAAAAGGTGTCATCTGTTACAGATAGAAATGTACTTGGCTCTTGTAAAGCGCTGGTCATGTGTAGATTTCAAAGTGCTTTACAGAAGAAGGAAAGTATCAATACCTCCATTTTACAGGTGGGGGAACTGAGACATAGAAAAGTGAAGTGACTTGTCCAAGGTCACATAGCAGGACAGCAAAGCACAAATTATTACTATAAATGCTACCTGAAAGATGAATAGGACGGAGTCATTCAGGGGACCGGAGTAGATGTCCTCTCAAGGTCCCTTCCAGTCCTATGATTCTATACAATTCTGAGTGGGGTGGGACAGAACAGAAAAAAAAGTTTGTTATAGGATGTATAATGCCAACTAAAATGACTGATGAAAGTTTGAGGGTTGGCTCCTCTGTGCTTTAAGCTACAGGCTAATGAATACCCGCATGCATGTGCACACACTAGCTCTGCCACTGATTTGCTATGTGACCTTGAGCAAGTCTTTTCATCCCATTTCCCCAGCTATAAAATAGGGATTCTACTTCTCTACTTCACAGTGGCTTCACAAGACTAAATTCAATAGTATTTCAAAAGCGCATTGAGATCCTTGGCTGGAAGGGGCAAAGTATTATTACCAGCCTCCATCTCAAATGGAAAAAAAATCATCCATGCATCTGATGGCCTCTATGCTCCCCACTGCCAGCCTCAAGACACTGCTAGGCCATTTCATATCAGAGACAACTGCGGGGCTCACAGCCACAGCACACATACCAGAATCAATAGAAAGGGAAAGAAACCCAGAAAATGGGCTGCCTAGCACTGTGGGTAACATTTTCAAAAGTGTCTAAGGCCCAATTCCTCAAAGGTATTTACACACCAAACTCCCATAAATAAATTGGAGTTAAGCACCTAAAGTGGATATGGGCCTAAATCCATTGACTTGAAATGGGATTTAGGTGCTTAAATCACTTAGGTACTTAGGATTTAAGATAAAATTTTCCAATTTTCAAAAGTGCCTAAAGCCCAGATCCTCAAAAGCATTTAATTAGGTGCCTAACTCCCTAATCCCATTGATTTCAGTGGGATTTAGGCACCTAAATACCATTAACAATCTGGGCTTAAGTGATTTATGGGCCTAAATCCCATTGATTTGTAACCCCATTGATTTGTAATCCCACTGTAATGAATATTTTTTTTTTTTGCTATTTTCACTTTTTGTTGCCTTGTCAGAGAAGCATTAATGTAGAATAAGAGAAGGAAGATGATGGGGGGGGAAATACTAACAATGAATCAGAGAGAGATATACAATTATTACAAAAAAAGAATAGAAGGGCCATAATGAAGCATATTTTCAGTAATCTTAGTTTGGAATCAGTTAAAAATCTCTATTATTTGAACTTTATCACCTTTCCTCTCTCTTTCTCTAGTTACCAATCTTCTTATCAGATCCAGAGCTTGCCAAGCCGATTTGCGGTAGCCTCATCAGAGATGTACAGAGTCCTCAGACTACTATCAAATCTGGTCAGAGGGCAGTTGTCAGTGATGTGTGACATGGTCTGTCTTTGGCCACAGCTGCATGGGGGGGTCCTCTCATTGGCCCCAGGTGTGAAGACTGGCTGCACATTTGTTATGCTTATACAGAGCACACGAGATTTTTTATAGGGGAGAAGGCAACACGCTGCATTTATTGAGAATACAGCAGTTAGCATATGCTTTTTAGTTACACATACACACACCATGCATACTGTTTCACCAGTTGATGTTATAGTTACCAGTCCGGATCAACCTAGTGGCCAGCTAGGTTGATCACCGGTAGGGAGGAGCCAGGTTCCGTTGGTCGCTACACGATGCTCCGGGGAAGTCTTGGCAGGACAAACCCAAAGTTTCATGGCAAAGCACCCTGTTTATATAGTGATTTTTTTTCATTGGGACCAATGAGTTTTGCTCCGTTATGCTGTAATTAATTGTTGTTTGACGAGTGCTGTTTTTTTTAGTTGTTTTTTTATTTTTTATTACAGCTATCTTGTCCCCATTGATAGGTGCCTGTTTTATTTTTAGAGTTGTTAATTTGCCCTTTTTTGACATTTTAGTAGAAGCGTATTGCAGCCTTCTGGCACCCTTGCGTTTTTTTTGTTTGGTTGGTTGGTTTTTGGATATTTGGTTTAGCGATGGCCTTTACACTTATTTTTTAACACATACATTTCTTATTTACACACAAAACAGAATTAATTTACACAGAACATTTTGAACAGGAACATTAAATTGCAATGCAAAAGAAAGACAATCATTGCATTCTTTTACTTATTTTAAAATGCTAAACCTACAACAAATTGGTGACCCTTAAAGGTCTGTCACTGCCTTGAAATCAGTCCAGACACAGATTCTGGCTGATGTATCTTTACCAATGGCCCATTAGGCCATTCCTTTCTGTTATTTAAAAAGGGTGGCTGGCAGGATTTGATCAAATCATACACCAATACATTTAATACATGCTACATTATTATTCTTTATCCTTTATTCTAAATTATATTAATACAAACATAAAATCCTACTACTACACCTTGCGCTTGGCTCATTCAAAATCAGTTTAGGGCCCATGAGCGGCATGGCAAATCAAAGCTGGGTACATAGGTAGCCGGGTCAGTTATATGAGACTGGTTTTGGATGTCAGCTGCAGACCATTCTTCATGCCACATGGACGTTGCAGAGAAATGTGGGCAGGACAAGTGGGCTCACAACATGTGCCTCAACGGAAAGCGTGCACTTGGGTGGTGGAAAAGGTCTGTGTATAGTGGTAGGCTCAGGTTTTCCCTGATCTTCTCAACCATTCTGGCTCTAGCAACCTTAAGGCAGATGTGTGGAGAAGTGATATTGCATAACACAGAGACCCATTGTGTGAGTTGAATCATACCATTTATGGTGCACATTGTTGAGTTTAGTTGTGTGTCAATCAATATGACGCGAGATGAATGGAGCCAGACCACAGCACAGTATTCTGCTGCAGAGTAACAGAGGGCTAAACGGGATGACTGGAGACTTTGAACTTTTGCTCCCCCGGAAGTGCCAGCCAATTTGCTTAGAAGGTTATTACACACCTCACCTTAGCCATAGTTTTCTTCAGGTGGTTAAAATGTGTGAGAGATCTATCTAGGGTTACTCCAAGGTAGACTGGGTGGGATTCATGTTTCAAGAGATGTCCATTGAGAAAGAAATTCTGTTCTTGGTGTGCTCTGGCATTGTAAAGATAGAACACACTCAAAACTGTCTTGGTCACACTTGGTTGTAAATGCCACTGACTACAGTATTCAGCCATCTTAATCAAGTCAGCATTTAGGGTGTCTTCAAGTTCTGGGAATGGCCGTGCTTGGATGCTTAAGCAAATGTCATTTGCGTATATGAACTAGCAGCATTGGATGAGCATCAGGTAATTTGTGTACAAGCTGAAAAGCATCTGAGCCAGCCCAGAGTCTTGCAGTAGACCGCTGGTTTGCCTTTTCCATGCGCTAACTCTGTCGCCCATCTGCATTCCGAAATGTCTGTTGTGGAGGAGAAGGTCAACAACTTTGGCTACCTATACTGGGAGTGCTTTTGACAATTTGACTAAGCATCCCATGTGCCAGACCATATCGTATTATGCTGGCAGGTCCAGAAATAGAGCTCCCAGCTTCAGATTTTTCTAAAAAAAAATATTTTTTGATGAATGTTTTCAAAGCCAGCACTTGATCTGCTCCAACCTTTCTGAAAGTCTGCTTGTTTCATGCTGAGTATTCACTCCACTTCTGGGGAGATGCGCTGAAAAATAAGACACTCTAGCATCTTGAATGGCACAGACAACAGATATATTTAGTCAATAGCTGGCAACATTATATGTCTCCTTTCTCCAGTTTCAGGAAAGCAAAGACTTTGGACATTAGCCATGTCTTCCAAAGTTACTCTTCAATGACCACTTGCAGGAAAGACTTGCATGAAAAACTCTGGGGAATACATTCTAACTAATGCACCCTTCTTGTTCCTCTTCTTTTGGGACCATTTTTCTCTAGTTGTACAGTGCTGCCACCACCTGGCTAAATTCAGTACCACAGAGCTCATTGGGTGGGAGTATCTTGAACTCAAACATCTTCCTGGTATCTCCAGAATATAAAATAAATGCTGCCTTTCAGTCAGAGGCGGATTAAGATTTATTGGAGCCCTGGGCACAAAGAACATTGGGGCCCCCCACATCCTCCCCCCCCATGGGGCCCTGCCCCCTGCTCCTCCCCTTCCCCCAAGACTCCGCCCTCTGGCCTGGCTGGAAGCCAGAGCCAGGTAAGAGCTGCCCAGGGAGCCCGGGCCACTGTGGGGAGCCCTGGACCCTCAATCTGCCTTGGGTGGTGCACTGAGGGGTAGGGACATGGGCCAGGGCTGCTCTCGAGCACTGCGGTCCCCCGCCCAGGGCAGGTGGAGGACCATGGGCTCCCCACAGCTGCCCGAGCTCCCTGGGTGGCTTTTACTACAACCTAGGACAGTAGTCCCCAAACTGTATGGTGCACCCCCCCTAGGGGGGCACAGAGGAACATTTGGGGGGGTGCAGTGGGGTCTGGGTCAGCCCCTACAGGGGATGGGGAGTGAGCGCCACCCATCCCTGCTCTGCCCCCAGCTCTGCTCCAGCCCCACCCCAGCCCTGCCTCAGCCCCAGCCATGGCTTTGTTCCTGGCTGCGCCACAGTTGGCAAAAAGGGGCTTGGGGGGGTGGGGTGAGCAGCAGGGCTCAGGTCAGCCCTGCGCAGGGGAGGAGGGAGCTTGAGCAAGTGGCTCGGGCCAGCTCCACACAGAGGGACTGGGGGGGGCGAAGGGAGAGGGGGCTCAGGCCAGCTCCACACAGGAGGAGGGGAGGGGGAATATACTCATTCATGAGTCTCTACACATGCAGGTTCTGTCTATCTTCTGGCTTGGCTGGGGGCAGGGCCTAAGGGGGAATAGAGGGAGCAGGGCAGAGGAGCAGGGCTGAGGGGCAGGGGGGGGAAGGAGCAGCAGGGGGTAGGGCCAGAGTGCCAGCATTCCTGCGGGGCCCCTAAATTGTCCGGGGCCCCTGGGCATGGGCCCCGTCGGCCCATACAGTAATCTGCCACTGCTTTCAGTGTACTCAGGAGGATGGAGACAGTGATTTACTCCCTCCTAAGCTTCTGTACACACCGTCTGCTTTGACTGCTTTGCTTTTATACATGAATTTAGTACTGGTGAAGGACACCAGTTGACAATTCTAAATTCTGAAGTCCTCACTCCATCAATCCATCCGGCAAACACAACAAGCCAGCCAGCAAGCAATTTTTCTCCCCACTCTGCAAAGGTGTCTGAATCCTGTTTTAAGAAGGACTTTCTATAAGGGCAGGATAGTAGTGGATTAATTTGAAGTTAAAGTATTAGACAGGGACTCGGAAGATCTGAGTTCATTTCCTTGCTCTGCCACAGACTGTGTGTGTGAGACCTTGCACAAGTCACTTAATCGTTCTGTGCCATAGCTCTTCATCTGTAAAATGGGGATAATACTCCTTCCTTACCTCACAGGGAGGTTGCCAGCATGAACTCATTAATATTTGTGAATATGGTATGGGCAGGGGGCCCATAAAAGTACCTAGATAGATAATGTTATCTCCAGGTCATTCAGTCCCTCATATCTGTACTGGCACTGGTGCTGTGGTACCAGAAGTGGTGGTGTTTGTGCTGTGGATACCTGTTCACTAGGAGTCACATTAAGACCCTCAGTTCATTGCACAGAGACCACCAAGCAGTCACTGGATGGTAGCAACAGGACTGTAAAATATTTGCAAAGGCCAAAGTGCTTGGAATATGAGGGCTTTATAGCATTCTGTTCTACACTCAAAAGAATGAGCCTATTTTGAGGATAAAAACCCCAACCTTTCATCTGTTTGTTTGTTTGTTGTTGTTGTTTTTAACTTAAGAAAGCAATGCAGGGAAAACAAGCACATTTCCAAGAGAAAAGAGGTACATTCAGGGCAAAAGGTGGCTTCAAAATTCAGATTGCAAATTCAAAGTTGGTTATTTTTGGAGTGAAAATGCACACTTTGCATTTTATAGGAAAGTGAAGTTTGAGGGGCATAAAATGCATACACTTTCCTATAATTTTTTTGCCAGTTTTGCACATTTCTTGGAATTATTATGGGCACTACAGTCATAACGAGGCTGGATTCACACCACTTAATGAGCGGTGAAAAGCTCCATTGTTCATTACCAGTCCCTGGAGATATCCAGTCCTTTCCGGTGCATGAGGCAGGCGGGGGCTACACCTTGCTGTGTCCAAGGACACCTCTGCAGGGGCAGTGAGTAGCACAAACGGCCCTGGAAACAGGGATTGGATTGGGCCAGTGCATAGTAGTCAGGGCCGGTGCAACCACTAGGCGAACTAGGCGGCCGCCTAGGGCACCTAGTGGTTGAGGGCGCCTAAAAGCCCGCTCAGGCGAGGAGGTGGAGTGGAGGTGAGCTGGGGTGGGGGGGCGCGGGGAGGGCTGCCTGCAGTAACGGGGGGGGGGGGGTGGGGGGGCGGGGTTAGCTGCCGCAGAGTGGGGGTTAGCTTCTGAGGGGGGGGCTCCCTGGGTGGGGTTAGCTGCCGCAGAGGGGGGGGTAGCTTCTGAGGGGGGGGCTCCCTGGGCGGGGTTAGCTGCCGTGGAGGGGGGGGGGTTCCCCGGGTGGGGTTAGCTGCAGGGGGGGGGGGGCGCCTCTGGGGGGGGGGGGGGGGGGTGGGGGGGGCTAGCGGCCGCGGGGGGGGGGGCGGCAGGCGGGGTTAGCTGGGTGTGGGGGTGGCGCAAGGTGGAAGTTTCGCCTAGGGCGTGAAACTTCCTTGCACCGGCCCTGATAGTAGTATGGCTTATGGGAACTTCTCCCAAGCTGCTGTCTTGTTCTTTTCTTCTTCAGAATCTATTCCTTAAAGTAAATCTTTAGCTGTTATGATTGTGAAGAAAACCTTGAAAATGTGAGCTGAATGTAACTGATGCACTGATGTCTATGTGAGCCTGCAGAGGGGCCTCTGAAAGTGGTGAACTGACCAATGCCTTTTAGGGTATATCTGTGCCCCTGTAGCGCTGTAGTGTGGACGCTTCCTACACTGATGGAAGGTGTTTTCCAAAGATGCACTTAATCTACCTCTCTGAGAAGTGGTAAAATGGTCTAAGGGAGAATTCTTCCCTTGACGTAGCCATGTCTACACTGGGTGTTAGATCAACCTATATTGCACAGAGCACAAATTTTTTCACAGCCCTGGGCAAAACCAGAAGGTTGATCTAATTAAGTGTAGCCCAGGTGTCAGTGAGGGATTAACTCAGATGCTCAGGGATGACCATTTAAAGCCTGGTCTACACACAGGTTTTGTACTGGTAGAACTATTTTGTTTAGAGGTGTGGATGGAGTTATACTAGTATGCAGGTATTTTATACAGGAATAGGTTGTTCCCCCTTACTGTACAGGCATAGATATACTGGCATAGTTAAAGCATTACAGGTTTTATGTAGCAACAAAGCCTATGTCAACATTCTCACGTGAGAAAAGAGAGGGAAGATCACAGATCTGCACAATTTGTGAATGATGTCTCAATTGGTGCCACAAGAGGGTGGCATTTGGGAGATGACATCATTTCCCCCTACCCCAGACAAGAAGCGGTCAGCCCAAAGAGCCTATTACAGCCCACTGGCACATCCAAGCCCTACCAAGGGGAGCCAAGCTCAAGGAACTCAGCTGAGCTTAGAGCATGCCCAACCATATTTGAACACCTGCACAATTTCCTGGGAGCACAGGACACCCAACTCTCCCGATTTTTATCATGAATCTCATAGTATTTCTTAAAGATCCAGCTCTTGGCATCATGTGGTTATGTGAGAATCTGTTTTCATTTTTAAAGAGAGTATCTATTGCTCCCGACTGCAGAGAAACTAGAAAATGTGACCCATAAAGGTTACAAACCAGAAGGGAAATAAAAATAATCCAAAGTTTCTTAGTTTAAAAATCTGATTTTTTAAGCTAATCATGACTTTTCAGGGCTTGACTCATGATTTTTGAATGCTCGGGGTAGGCAATACCGTGAACAGTGCCTCATTTTGGTGAGTCACGTGGATAGAGATTTCAAGAGTACCACTCTCTTTTTTCTCCAATTCACCCCCTGTTTTACAGGGACCCATCCCCATTATTGCAGAGCTCAGACCAGACAGATAAAATATGAATAGTTTCCATGTGAGGGTTTTGAGGGATGGGAGAATGAAAGATTGAATACATCCTTCCACACCTCTAGTGCATCCATAATTCTGCCCAAAGTTCACGGACAGGGAGACTCCAATGGTAGAAAAGTTTGCTACACCCTTTCTACTAGTATAACAAAGGCCACTGCTCACTGCCCTCAGACAAATATCTATGGAGACACTGGGCCTGATTCTCCAGTGCTTTTTGTAATGAACTGTAGCTTCAGACATGACCATGACTGCCAGCGGAGATGAAATGTGGGACATTCAGCACCATAAGTGTAAGCCCCTGTTGCTTGAGAATCCCTTTAGCTTAGTCACAGGGGCCAGCCACGAGAGGGGGACACCTTTATAGGTACTAGGTCACTGTAGGACATATTTGCCCCACTAGAAAAGTTTGTCCCAAGCAGCTGAGGTCCACAAGCGGTCAGATCCTACTTGTCTGCCACCTGTAATTGATGCTGTGTTCATCAGCAGGGACAAGAGCACAGTGAAAGTAATCGGTGTGGCTGCTGGAACCTGCTGAGTTAGAGACATGCTCCCATGATGCAGGCCAACACTTCCACCTTGTGGAGTCATCTGTACCTGTGACTAGTGGATGTGAAATGCTATCCAATCAGAATGGTGTTTCTATCCATTGGTCCAGGCTCTCGTCTCTATTACACCAATGTTAATCCAGAATAACTCCACTGACTTCAGTGCAGTGACTCTGGATTGATGCTGGTGTAATGGAGATCAAAAACTGGCCCACTTCATACTCGTGTAAATTACTACATAAGGTGCAAGGCAGTGGGGAATCAAGCCTATTACGCCTTACACAGGCATCACTTATTTGTTTGTTTCTTTACAAATCCCTCCTCACAGGATCCTGTCTCTCATACAGATGTTTAAAATCTGATTAACTAGACATAAAATACAAAAAAAGACTTCTTTGTCTGAATATAAACTCACAAGATATAAATTAGGCTCCTCCACACCTGACTGCCCAATATCCCTCAATGAAACAGACAAGCCTAGCAGTGTGTTCTCACTCACCAAAAATAAACTCCCCAGCCACCCTTCACAATGCCACAATCTACCCCCTAACACACACAGATAAGTATTTTCATTTATTTTAAAAGCGTGCCTTGTGCCCCTCATTTTGTTGGATGGATGCATGTTACAAAATTAAAAACAAACAACCATTGCCAGCACTCAAGCCCACAACTCCTGACACGTTAGAACTCATTCCTCCCTGTCCCACCTCCTCCCACTGAGATCCTGGCTACCTGCCCAAATTAAGAAAAAGCCAGAGTAAACTAAGGCATCTAGCATCATATCCTCAAATGGTCAAATCTGGGTTCACACAGACTGCAAGAGGGAGTCAATGATAGAGCTGAGGGCCTTTTACCAAGCCTCATCTGCCATGAAGTCCCATGCTGGGGACAGGCAACAAGCAAATTCCATCGGGACACAATGACCATGATAGGAGAAGGGACAATCTCTGAGACAGCTCTCTGGGCACCTAACTAAGGTTATACCTTCAAGTCAGTGGCACTGCTATGGGTACCCGCATGGCCCCACACTATGCCAACATTTTTATGGCTGACTTAGAACAATGCTTCCTCAGCTCTCGTCCCCTAGTGCCCCTACTCTTTCTGCTACATTGATGACATCTTCATCATCTGGACCCATGGGAAAGAGGCCCTTGAGGAATTCCACCAGGATTTCAACAATTTCCACCCCACCATCAACCTCAGCCTGGACCAGTCCACACAAGAGATCCACTTCCTAGACACAACAGTGCAAATAAGCGATGGCCACATAAACACCACCCTATACCGGAAACCTACTGACCGCTATACTTACCTACATGCCTCCAGCTTTCATCCAGACCACATCACACGATCCATTGTCTACAGCCAAGCTCTAAGATACAACTGCATTTGCTCCAATCCCTCGGACACAGACAAACACCTACAGGATCTCTATCAAGCATTCTTAAAACTACAATACCCACCTGGTGAAGTGAAGAAACAGATTGACAGAGCCAGAAGGGTACCCAGAAGTCACCTACTACAGGACAGGCTCAACAAAGAAAGTAACAGAACGCCACTAGCCGTCACCTACAGCCCGCAATTAAAACCTCTCCAGCGCATCATCAAGGATCTACAACCTATCCTGAAGGATGATCCCTCACTCTCACAGACCTTGGGAGACAGGCCAGTCCTCGCTTACAGACCCCCACCCCCCAACCTGAAGCAAATACTCACCAGCAACTACACACCACACAACAAAAACACTAACCCAGGAACCAGTCCCTGCAACAAACCATGTTGCCACCTCTATCCGCATATCTATTCAAGGGACATCATAGGACCTAACCACATCAGCCACACCATCAGGGGCTCTCTCACCTGCACATCTACCAATGTGATATATGCCATCGTGTACCAGCAATGCCCCTTTGCCATGTACATTGGCCAAACCGGACAGTCTCTACGCAAAAGAATAAATGGACACAAATCAGACATCAAGAATTATAACATTCAAAAACCAGTAGGAGAGCACTTCAGTCTCCCTGGACACTCAATAACAGACTTAAAAGTGGCAATTCTTCAACGAAAAAACTTCAAAAACAGACTTCAATGAGAAACTGCAGAACTGGAATTAATTTACAAACTGGACACCATCAAATTAGGCCTGAATAAAGACTGGGAGTGGATGGGTCACTACAAAAAGTAATTTTCCCTCTGCTGATACTCACACCTTCTTATCAACTGTTGGAAATGGTCGACATCCATCTTGATTGCATTGGCCTCGTTAGCATTACAAAAGTAATTTTCCCTCTCTTGATATTCACCCCTTCTTGTCAACTGTTGAGAATAGTCCACCTTAATTGAATTGGCCTCGTTAGCACTGACCCCCCACTTGGTAAGACAACTCCCACCTTTTCATGTGCTGTGTATATATATACTGCTTACTGTATTTTTCACTCCATGCATCTGATGAAGTAGATTATAGCCCACGAAAGTTTATGCCCAAATAAATTTGTTAGTATCTAAGGTGCCACAAGGACTCCTCGTTGTTTTAACTAAAGCCTGACTCAGTTAAACACACATACCACAACATAATCTACTACCAAGAGAGATCAAGATCATTCGTTATTAACACTTCTGATAGAATCAGAAGTAGATAGGCTGTGCTCTGATTGTCCTTACTGCTGTGAGTTTGTTCTCTTTTAAAAATACATTAGACTGAACAATTAATGGAAACTACAATGCTCCACTTGTAAACCAGATACCAGAGCAGATTCTGCAGCTCTTAATACTGCAACAGCTCCCCCTAGTTTCCACAGGAGGAATTTATGGGTACGGGCTGAATGCGAGGGACTCTATTTCTGCAGATTCGGGGTATATCCAGTAATTGCAGTGGCTTTCAACCTTTCCAGAATACAGTACCCCTTTCAAGAGTCTGATTTGTCTTGTGTGCCCCCAAGTTTCACCTCACTTAAAAACTTATAAAATCAGACATAAAAATAAAGAAGTGTCACAGCACAATTGCTTACTTTCTCATTTTTACCGCTTAATTATAAAATAAATCAATTGGAATATAAATGTTGCACTTACATTTCAATGTATAGTATATAGACCAGTATAAACAAGTCATTGTCTATGAAATTTTAGTATGTACTGACTTTGCTATTGCTTTTTATGTAGCCTGTTGTAACACTAGGCAAATAGATGAGTTGATGTACCCTCTGGAAGACCTCTGCATATCCCCAGGGGTAAACGTACCCCTGGTTGAGAACCACTGCACTATTGTACCAACCAAATGCAGCGAGGGTAGGGCTGGCATGTCCTTTGAACCACCATTTCACCATGGCTTAAATCTCCCAGAAGGGGCTCCCTCCAGTATTGTGGAATAATACTAAGACCAGACAGACCTAATTGCAAATAGAGCTAAAATATATTTACAAGAGTAACAGCATCTCTATTTATATAGTATCTTTGTCTTCAAAGAGCCCCAAATGCTTTACAGACTACAAACCTACACTTGAATTTCTGATTCAGGCCAGGTTTCAGAGTAGCAGCCGTGTTAGTCAGGCCAAAATCCTATTGGCTGCAAACCAGTGAGTTGAACTACACAACCTAGAAAAAGACTGAGAAAAGAGATGAGCCTTGTAGGGTGATTTAAAAGAAACCATATTGGAGTGGGGGAAGGGACGTTACAAGTTCAGGAGGATCCCTTGCAGAAGACACCTGCCACCAGCTCTTTCTAATTAAACCTGAGTGCTACTAGCTCAAGCGCCTTGTTTGATGGCCACAGCCACATTATCACACTGGGAAAGAGGAGTTTCTCAGACAGCCAGGACCCAAATCACGTAAAGCCTGGTCTACACTTAAATGTTTGCCAGCAAGCTATGTCAGTCAGGGGCATGAAAAAATTACACCTCTAACCAATGTAGCTATACTGGCAAATAAGTCCTTTTGCCGGTATTGCTTATGTCATCGAGGGAGCTGGTTTAACAATACCAGCAAAATAATGTTTATTTTTCGGTATTTGTTGCATCTTCACTTGGGTGCTTTGCTGGTATAGGTATACCAGCAAAGTCTTTCTAGTGTAGATAAGGCATAAGATTTTATAGGTCAAAACTAAGGCCTGGTCTACACTAGGAGTTTATGTCGAATTTAGCGCCGTTACATCGAATTAACTCTGCACCCGTCCACACCACGAAGCTATTTAGTTCGACATAGAGGTCTCTTAAATTCGACTTCTGTACTCCTCCCCAACGAGGGGAGTAGCGCTAAATTCAACATGGCCATGTCGAATTAGGCTAGGTGTGGATGGAAATCGACGCTAATAGCTCCGGGAGCTATCACACAGTGCACCACTCTGTTGACGCTCTGGACAGCAGTCCGAGCTCGGATGCTCTGACCAGCCACACAGGAAAAGCCCCGGGAAAATTTGAATTCCTTTTCCTGTCTGGGCAGTTTGAATCTCATTTCCTGTTTGGACAGCGTAGCGAGCTCAGCAGCACTGGCAACGATGCAGAGCTCTCCAGCAGAGATGGCCGTGCAATCTCAGACTAGAAAGAGGGCCCCAGCATGGACTGATCGGGAAGTCTTGGATCTGATCGCTGTGTGGGGCGATGAGTCCGTGCTTTCCGAGCTGCGCTCCACAAGACGGAATGCAAAGATCTATGAGAAGATCTCTAAAGCCATGGCAGAGAGAGGATACAGCCGGGATGCAACGCAGTGCCGCGTGAAAATCAAGGAGCTGAGGCAAGGCTACCAGAAGACCAAAGAGGCAAACAGACGCTCCGGATCCCAGCCCCAGACATCCCGTTTCTACGAGGCACTGCATTCCATCCTAGGTGCGGCCGCCACCACTACCCCACCAGTGACCGTGGACTCTGAGGATGGGATATTGTCGACGGCTGGTTCCTCGGACATGGTAGCAGTCGGGGAAGATGAGGAGGATGAGGCAGTCGACAGCGCTTACAATGCTGATTTCCCCGACAGCCAGGATCTCTTCATCACCCTTACAGAGATCCCCTACCAACCGTCCCCAGCCGTTAACCCGGACACAGAATCAGGGGAAGGATCAGCCAGTAAGTGTTTTAAACATGTAAACATTTATTTTTCACAGAACAGGAATATTAAGAATGGGTTTTTCATGATTACTTTGCCCTAGGCGCTTAACTGTTCACTCCCTGGCAGTGCAACTACTTAAAAAAATCAAACAATGTCCGGTGTAGCATGATTGTTCTGCCCAAGCCGTTCTACTGTTTAGTCCCTGCCAGTGCAGCTACAGTAAAATCCGGTCTATATGTCCAGGGATAGAGCTGAAATCCTCCATTGACATCTCCACGAAGCTCTCCTGGAGGTAATTGGAAAGCCTTTGCATCAGGTTCCTGGGGAGAGCGGCCTTATTGGGTCCTCTGTAGTAGGAAACATTTCCGCGCCAGGAGAGAAGCAAGTACTCCGGGATCATTGCCCTGCAGAGCATGGCGGCATACGGCCCTGGTCTTTGCAGGCTTTCCCGAAGCATCCTTTCTTTTTCCGTCTCGGAAATCCTCATCAGAGTGATGTCGCTCATGATGATCTGCTTTGAATTAGGTAGGGGAATGTTAGTATTGGGACTGCTTGCCTGTTCCTTTACAGAACTGTAACCGGCAGTTTACAGCTACCCGGTGGAGGCGGGAGAGGGGCAGCATACAGGGATCTTTCCCTGGGACAGCCGCGAGGGGGTGGGACAGGGGCAGAGTTCATGCTTGCTGGATTGCTGGCAGCAGGGACTGGCATTGCTTTCAATGTGAAAGGAGGCCAGTGCAACTATCAAAGTTTTAAGCAGCCACAAGTCTACGGCTTACCATGTCGGCCTGATACACAAATTCCGGTTTCCTGCCCCGCTTCTCTGATCTGCACTGCAAGACCCCAGGCACTGAATGCGAGGGCCGAAAATTCGACCTTGTCCTGAGTGCACATGTGATAGGTGCTGTGCATGGTCTTGTTCACAGAGAAAGACTATGTTCTTTGTTCACAACGAAATTTATCTTTCTGAGGAATTCACTCCCTTTTTCCCATTCCCACAGCTGCGACTGTCTCACAACCTAGCCTGGCATCACACACCCAGAGGCTAGCGCAGATGAGGCGTAGGAAGAAGAGGACATGGGAGGACATGTTCTCGGAACTTATGGGCTGCTCCCGAGCCCAGGCAGCCCAGCAGACACAGTGGAGGGAGAACTTGTCCCAAATGCACCGAGCACACATGGAACGGGAGGAGAGGTGGCGGCAGGAAGACCAGCAGGCGACTCAAACGCTGCTTGGACTAATGAGGGAGCAAACGGACACGCTCCG